>NW_020442440.1:148789-177001 GCF_000699045.2 Agrilus planipennis
CGCTGCCGAACGCGGAGGCCGATTGTGCCTCTTTGTCGCTCGTTCCGCGCTCTCGCTTGCACTTCAAGCCTTAAATGGAACGCCTCAGAGCGAGGTAACGCCGCATGAGTCATGTTTTTTCGTGCGTGCAGCCGGCCCCATCGAATTATAAGACGTTGTCACGTCAAAAGCTGTACAATACATTGTATATAATAATCCCTCAATTCTGTAATCTGCTTACATTGTATTTAAATTTTTCAATGCCGTGGGCTGTATGGTTTGTACATATTTGACATTAGCTTACGTGCAAATTTATTCCAAATTAATAATCAAATGTCAACAGCGATTATTTTCTTGAATGTAATCAAAATTTTTTATGTGCGTACGTAACTTCAACCTGAAAGAATGTACTTTGAAACTCAATTTATTGCTTTCGTGAAATTGTCATATGAAAATTATTTGTCGATCGAATCACAAGAGTAAATGTCCCAATTAAAAATCATAAATCAAATATGCTTGTTAAAACCCTTTTACCTACAAAACAATTTTACGGTTAGTAGACAAGCATGCGACGAAAGCAGAGTTAATTATTATTAATTGTCTGTTACTTGTTATTTATTGTTAGGCGTTATCGACAGTATTGCAAAACGAAAAATTGTAAATCCGTGTTTAAAATATTGTGAAGTTAAAAATCAATTTATATTGGTACATTTCTCTTATATTACAAACGTTTACAAACGATAACGATAAAAATCACTTTATTGCACGATAATCTCTCTCCCATGAGAGAATGGATTGACATTACTCTAGACAGAAACAAGAGAAGTAATATTGATCTATATAATCCAATTAGGCACAGTAGTTATGTCCTTAATTTGATCCGACAGCAATTGGTAACAAGTGTAATTCGTAAACATACAATTGGGGTGGAAACATCGAACCCTATTTTTGACGTTTCAGTAGCTCCATATTATTGAATTTTTAATATAAATATGTAAATGAAACTAACGAAGCTAACTACTGTAATATTTTATTAAAAAACGTTAAAATGATTTGAAAATTTCTTAAAACCGGCTATCGACAAGAACTAACTTGACACTGTTTGCCGTGTTTTCACGAGCAGTATTTTCTCAGAATGTTTTTTGAATGAATGACCAAAGTGAATAAAACTCCGATGTAAAACAAAGCTATGTACAAACTTTATTTACAACACTTAAAAATATGAAGAACATGAAAACAATATGACGACGGAATGACAAAATAGCGATAAAAAATAGAAATGGCTAAGCTGAACGACAACACTTAACTTACTGAACTAAACTGCTAAAAATGGTATAAAATCAAACCTGTAATAATACCACCACCAGTACCTGCGAGAACAAAGAGCTATAGAAACAGTATAGGGAAAGACCCAAAAATACGTTAGTTTCTACAACCTGCAAGCGAAGCAAGAAAGATTCGAAACACATAGGTATCATTACAGTGTAATACAATTAAATAAGGGTAGCTGTGACCGACGAAGACGTCGTAGAATTTATTTAACAGGGTAATATTTGTAATAATAAAGATTCGGTAAAGGTCTAGATGATGGCCCCCACCGCCGAAGGGGATGGGGATGGGGCGATCGAAAAAGGAGGTCTCCCCCACCACTGTACCATAAAAGGTTCGTGACGGTCTCACCCCCTTAAAAAGTTATAGGGGTTCAAAATTAATAAATATGCCAATTTTTATACATTTCTAGGCATGTAAATATTTATATAGTCATTCTTAAACAATATTCAAAGGTAAAACTAATGGAAAAATACATAAAAATATTGAGAAAGTTATATAAAACATTATTTAAATATCTTTATCAATAGGGTAAGTTAGGTTAGGTTATCGGGTTTTGTTCAAGTGACCACCCTCTTTCGATCCCCCACATCCACCCGCTTGAAAATATTTTTTTTATTGAATTTTATTTGAATCATAGTGTATGAAAATTGTCAAAATACTCAACTTCCAACCTCCATAATTTTTTATGGGGGTGAGACCGCCGCAAATTTTTTATGGGGTTTTACTCAGGTGACCACCCTCTTTCGCTCCCCTCTACCCTGTTTTGATCCCCCACCCCACCCCCATTTAACCTCCATAACTTTTTATGGGGGGGAGACCGCCACGAACTTTTTATGGTACAGTGGTGGGGGAGATCTCCTCTTTCGATCCCACTCACTAGACATTTACCAAAGATTCCTACACTATAGCAGCTGATGTTAAATCTTGCAGTAATTTCTGTGAATATGATAGTGCTTAATTTTACATATTTTATTAGTTCTAATCCTAATAACTATAAATGAAATCACAATGTAACAGACACTAAAGATACAAGTCATAGCTTCATTCGAAGTAAATAACTAGATATTTCTAAAAAGTATCATCATTAATTACGCGAAGCAAACGCAATGCCCGCTATGTAACGAACGTTTAGGCATCCGCTTCGGTTATATCAATCAACAAACACAAAACGTTAATAAAACCTTTTTGTAAGCCTCTAAATCGGATGCGCACTGTCTTAGTGCGTAGCGCATCAACTTTAATAAAGACTAAAGATTACACTGATGTTAACACGAGCCACAAAAGCAGTTGCAGTAAGTTGGTCAAAGTGACAAAATGGATGTCATAAATATAGAATATTTCATCCGGCAAGTTCGGATTCCAGTAGCGGTGGGTATGACAATAAAATAATAAAACAAAACTGGACATAAATAATTGCAAAGTACATTCCGGAATTTGAAGCGAAAATCAAGGCAGAAAAGCAAACGATTTTTGATTTTTCGCGATTTGCTTCGCCGACGTATTATTAATAATTATAAAAAAAGTCCATTATTCTTTGTATTATTATAGTTCAACTTTTCGGCTATTTTCTGCGCTGCTTGACTGATTACAACTGTAATCATTCACTTAATCTTATCTTAGATTTTTATTATTATTATTATTATCTTATTAAGACGATGGGGCAGTCACCGGTAGTCGTTAAGAATCGTACAGGATAAATACATGCGCCACAACCCGTCCGTATGAAAAGCCCAGGTATTAGGCAAGTCATGTAATTTCTACCCCTAGCTTCCTGAGCACTGCCATTTGAATTTTAATAGGTAGTTTGTTAGTGTAACTTTGACGTTATTAGTCTTGAAAAAGACGTTTGTTGAATTATACTATACAGTAATTGGTAAGTTGTTCATGACGCTACGCGATTTCATGGCCACTAATATAACTACTTCCAGAGTGTCAGCTGTCATACTGTTTATAGTTATCTCGCATTTACATTATTATTACAAATAATTAAAATGTTTTTTATCGGTAAATCAAGTTTTATTGAATCGACTCCTAAATGTAAAAATTTTGCGCTCTCTGCGCTAATCATGTCAATACTGCAATAGCCAAAATAAATAAATACATAATAAAATTCTAATTTATTTATATTTAATTATTTAGGTGAGTAAAAAAAGTATTGTCGAGTGAAATTTAATAATTGATAATGGATTTTCGTACTTCGAAGGGTTTTGGAGTAAGGTTTTCTCCAAAAAAAATCTACAAGTAAAAAATATTGCAGCATTAACATTGTAGGCGTTTAAACGTTGGACACATTTCTGCATTGACACTATTGCAGCATCCAAATAAAAGTGAGCCTTGTGTTAGACTGATTTATTGAAATATTTACATGCTATTTATACAAAGTTTATTTGGTTGGTCGCACTCTGTCGCGATTTTACTAATTTGGCACAAATGAAGCACTTATAGTTTTCTAATTGTTACACCTTTAAATTTATATACCGAGTGTTCCAACTAGACCCCCCTTCCAGTGGGGAACGATGTGGATTAACCTGGTTGGATGTATCTTGGGAAACGTACTTGACGACTGGATCGGGTTGTTGTGTATACTGGTCGGTCGTCCATTGTAGAGGTAGCTTGAGATTGTTGTTTATCTGCCACGATACACGCTGGTTTATGCTTCTGGATTTATACTGCCTTGCTTTGGTTGAGAAGTGGAATAATGAATTAATGTTCGCCTCGTTTGAGCAGCTTGTATGGACCATCGTATGAAAACTGTAGTGGGATCTTTGGACCATCCCGTCGAATCAGGAAATACTCGTCCGATTGTAGATCTTTGTAGATGAAAGTTTTTTGTTCACCATGCCTGGTTCCAGCTACAAGTCGTAGAACTTGGAAGTGATCGCGAAGCTGGTGGTGTGAGACTGTCGGGTATCCGGTGCTAGAAATTCGCCTAGTAGTTAAGTGGCTTACCATGTAGTATTTCGGCGGCTGTTGTCTTTAGATCTTCTTTCCAAGCCGCACGAATGCATAGTAAAACAGTGGGAGGAATCCTACTTCAGCTGCTGTTCTAATGACAAGTTATTGCGGCTTTTAATTGTTCATGTAATCGCTCAACCATACTATTTGCTGAGGGGTGGTATGTAGTTGTGTGGAAATGTTTTGAATTTGTTGAATGCGACAGCTCCTTGAACAGTTGGGACCAAAATTGTCTAGCTTGGTCCATAGTGATTCTTAAGGGTTCGTCAAAACGACAGATCCATCCTTCGTAGAATGTTCGTGCTACCGTTGTGGCTTCTTGATCTGTCATGGGAAATGCGTCAGGCCAACGTGTGAATCTGTCTATACACGTGAGACAATAACAGTATCCTTCCGAGGGTGTCATCATAACTATGGCCAATGTGAATGTGTTCGAATTTTTCTGATGGAAATTCGAATTTGCCCAAAGATGGAGAAACGTGGCGAGTAATTTTTTCTTTTTGGCAAGGAAAACACTCGCGTTCCCATTTGGCAGTCTTTGTTAGCAGATGGCAAGATGAATCGGTGGGTCACAAGTTGCACGGATGCAAGGATGTGTTAACGAATGTAGCTGTTTGAATGCAGCGAAACGTTGGGGTTAAAAAGGTATTGCTGTACCAGTAGAAATGTTGCAGAAAATGGTCGTGAATGTGAATCCGTTTGAGTTGTAGGGATTGGTTTGAATTGGGGTATTCTTGAAGTTCCCTATCGGATTCCTGCTCAGAAGAAAGGGCTTCGTAATCAACGTGTGTTGATAACTCAGAAATTCGGGAGAGTGTCGGCAATAACACTATCTTTCCCAGAAATATGCTGAATTTTCGTTGAGAACTGGCTAATAAAATTGAAATGCCGTGATTGTCTGGGGGAGCATTTGTTAGAGTTCTGACGGAAAGCAATGGTAAGGGGCTTGTGATCCGTAAAAATGATGAAGTCACGGTTTCGAGAAAATGACGGAAATATTTGATTGTGTGAAAAATTGGCAGAGGTTCTCGGTCGAATGCGCTATATTTAGCTTCAGCGTCAGAGAATACCAGGGACTCCTAAGCTCCATTGTGGAATTGTTGCAACATAGCGCCCAAGTGGTGGTCGGAAGCGTCACAAAAAAAAATGCTAAAATAGCATCCGGTTGCGGATGGTGCAGTAGAATAATCTGCACCAGTTGCTTGTTACTTAAGTTGAATACCTCATCGGCTGTGGGATTCCACTGAAGTGGTGCGTTTCCTTTTATTTTTCCCAGAACAAGTTCATTCAATGCAGAATGAGTGTGAGCAGCGTTGGGCAGGAACTTTCTGTAGAAGTGGAGCATACCTAGGAATCGTGGCAATTGTTTTGCGGTACTTAGTTTGAGAAAGTTGATTGTTGCTGTCGCTTTATAGGGCAAAGGGCGTATTCCGACAGAGTAACATAGAAAAGGGACTTCTTCTTTACCAAAATTGCATTTCGCTTGATTAAGTAGTATGCTGTAGGAATGCAGACGAGTAAATAAAGTGTGTAAATGCTGATTGTGCTGTTCAACATTTTTCGTTGCGACTAGTATACCGTCGATGTAAGAGAAACAAAAGTGAAGACCGTGTAACACTTCGTCGATAAAGCGTTGGAATATTCGGCTGACGTTGCGTAATCCACAATTCTTGTACGGAAATTCTAACAAACCAGACGGTGTTGTAATTGCTGTTTTCAGAATCTCTTCTTCTGCAACTGGAATCTGGTTATAGACTCGAATTAAATCAATCATAGAGAAAATTGTATTTTTTGCCAATTTGTTCTCGCGTTGAGAGGGCGGTAATCTCCATATGGGCGCAATGCATCGTCTTTCTTTGAGATCATGTGTAGTGGCGATGCGCTGGGGCTGGAGGAGGGATGTGCGATACCTAGCTGTACCAACTTTACAAATTCTCTCTTGGCAGCAGAGAAACCGTCTGGAGCTAAACGTCGTGGTTTACATGCTACCGGTGGTCCGGGGGTAGTATAAATATAGTGCCTTGTTGAATATTTGGAAAAGGCGATCTGGCCGCTGGCTCGAATTACTGAGGAGAAATGCTGAAGTACATCGTGGTATGTGGACACACACACACACACACACACACACACACACACACACACACACACACANACACACACACACACACACACACACACACACACACACACACACACACACACACACACACACACACACACACGCACACATGCACACCTCAACAACTCAAAACATAACCACATAACACTACCATAATCACACCGGCTGAAGAGGACCTTAATTGGTCCTAGAACGGTCTGAGGTAGAGAGGTTTTAGTCGGTAGGTCCGAGGACTTCTTCTTCGAGAATCCGACACTACCCACTCGTACGGACGGCTGGGTGTCTTTTGAAGATTTCCCCTCTTTCACGAAAACATAAAAAAAAATTACTACTTTGTAGCATGAACGTGGATTTCTGACGTGGCTCAGGTATTACTGACTTGGGATACACGCAGATCTGAGTACCAGTGTCGACTAGGAATTTCTGGCGTATGATTCTGTCTGATACAAATAGGCGACGTTGCGCTGTGTGAACCTCAGTCGTTGCCATACGTGGTTTTCTGGTTGATTTGCTGTTGTCATCCGTCATGGTGGGATCTGTTGGTGTGCCTTGTCCTTAACCATCTGCCCTAATATTGTGGTTAGAACGTCGTCAGGGTAGAAAGCTGAGTGAATTTGAACGGGCTAGGTTCTTCAATTTTACCGCATATATCATCTCAGGTTGTTTAGATCCATCTTGGAGGGCATATATTATGTTGGATAAAGTTTGAATGGTCTCTGAAGTAGAACTGGTCGTGGGATTAGCTGCTACTACGTTTAGATTGCATCCATGATGCAATCAGCTGCCTCTGATGTTTCATTCTAACTCTTGTCCCGCATAGTTGCGATGATGACTTGAACATTAAGAGGGAGGCAACTTGACGAAATGGTTCGCAGTAAATTGTCCGACATGGTGGTTCCGGTCAGACCGCGTAGATGGCGCAGAAATTGCGTGGGTTTTCTATCCCCTAAATCTTCTGGCTCGAGGAGTTGTTTCATTCGTGTTTCTTGGGAGATACCCAATCGATGAATAAGTTCTGCCTTTGATGGTGGCACGTGGTTCAGTCAGCGGGGGGATTGATGATGATGATGATATTACGCTGCGTAACAAGGATCTACGTAAATTGCCTAATACACATACGAATCTTGTGGATTCCAATGTAATTCCAGAGGCCTCAAAACTGCGGCCGATCATATAAAACCAAAGTTCGGGGTCGGGCGGCACGAAGAGTGGCAATTTGACGGCTAGTCGGCTAGGGGACATAGTGAACGGCGGCGTGTTGTGGTAAGGTTGGGCGTCACGTTGCGACCATGACACCGTTGCGACTGACCCGGGCGATGATATTAGTTTACATGCTGAGTGCTGTGGAACAGGGTGCGCTGCTTCGCAGGATGACTAATGTAATCGTGATGAGGAGTGGCCGGTAGAGAATGTGTGACGGACGAGACGGCGGCGTGGATGGCATACCATCTTCAGAAGGTTCCGGCTGTAGTCACCAATGTAGTTCATCACGTCGGGGTCACCACTGTAGTTTTAATTAGTAGCGAAATTGTGGTTCTGATAAAAACCGGTTGGTTGGACACATTTCTGAATGTATAATGAATTTGGCACTATTGCAGCATCCAAATAAAAGTGAGCTTTGTGTTAGACTGATTTATTAAAAATTTACTATTTATACAAAGTTTATATGGTTCTTATGGTAATAGATGATTCAGCAATTCACATTTGTGTATGTAGATGTCCTGGACCTAGTTGGTCGCACTGTGACGCGATTTTACTAAATCGGCACAAATGAAGCACTTATAGTTTTTTAATTGTTACACCTTTATTTATATACCGAGTGTTCCCTCAACATTATTAATGCAGAGAGTACAAAATTTCGATTTTGGGAGTAGATTGAATAAATCCAAGAACTTTATTTACCGATAAAAGCATTTTAATTATTTGTAATAAAAATATAAGTTTGGGAGACAAGTTTAAACAATATCACATTTGAGAGTAGTTATATTAATGGCTCCGAGATCGCGTAGCGCAATGAAGCACTTACCAATCGTTAACAATAAAACATGTACCTATTACTGTAATAATTTATGAATTGCAGTAAAGAATAGGGTAGTATTGGTTGTAGCACAATATAAAAATTTTATGCAGTAGGTTCACTCCTTTGATCTACATGAAATACCGACATTTTTTGCAGGACATCGTAAATTAACTTTATGTGCGCTGAACTGCCATATGCAAAGGACGGTTCAAAAGCATTACCGGTATTTAAATACAAAATGTATTTGTACTGTGGCTCCTCGATGACACTCAAGACAACCCCATGAATTAGTGAAGCATCGGAAGGAGAGGGGATGTATGGGTGCGGTTGGGAAGTGAATCAACTGTATAGAATCTTTATATTGTGGCTGTAGTAGATTATTGTTTATACGTGTGGTACCAAATTGAAAATGTTTGATACTGCACCTTACAACATTACTCTATCACTATACTGCATTAAGGTTTCGATTAAATTAAATTAAATTTGTTAAATAACACAATTTGTCAATCACAGAGACATAGTTAACACTCATATTGCTTCGTCCATATTATTTAATATTATTCGGTAACATAATTTCCCTGTATATGTGTCGACTGCCACTAACTAGACTCTCTTATTTTTTGCAGAAAAACGTTCATTTACGTCTATATACGATAACATTTAGGGTAAAATTTTACTTTCTGACCTTTCAACAAAATGCTTCATTTGTAAATTGTTCTTAATTAGACCTAACATTTAGGCACCCAGAAAATTATGAGCTTTCTTGTGTTCTTATGCAAGTAATACAGGCTACAATGAATTTCTACTTACTGTGCCTTCGTGGTTCCAAATAATATAAGCCGGAGGTTCTGGACTGTGCCTAACCACGCAAGTTAAGTTAATAGTACTTCCGACATCAACATAGAGTTCTGGTCCACCAAGTATTTCCGAAATGGCTTCTAAAACACAAAATAATATTGCCTTGGTATTATCTACTGTATGTTTAACAAAAATATTCGTTATTGATGACCTTTAAAACAAAACAGTCTGCTTATTTCGTATTTATTTATTTATTATTTAATAAATATAAAAATACAGCAGAGCATCTACTGATTAAGAATGTGCTCTTTACTTGAAAAAGAATAGTAGGTACTTAAATTACATTTTGTTTGATGAAGGTACCTCAACTGACGTGAGGAGATGAAAATTTCTTTCATGCATTAGTAAACGTTTAGATCATGGTTAAAATAAAGAAAAAATACCTTACTTTGTAAAAGAAAACTGAAACATTATTAGTTATTTACTCTTGTCAACAGAGCACGACGGAGGCGAGAAAGAATCAACGAATGTAAATTATGCTTTTGTGTTATTTGCTTCAACATTCTTCCACTTCAGTGGTTGAGAGACGTTATTATGAAGGTTAGTTCAGCAAAATGCACATTCATCACATTAAGGGATTAAGATACTAAAGAACTCTAAATTTATTTATAACTAGCTTGCTTGTCAATTGATGAGTTAATTCTAAACCGGATGATTACATTCACGAGACATCAACAATATCGATATCTCGCTGAAGTTCTGTTGAATTATCTATAAATAGATATATAAATGGGAACAACAAAAAATGCAAAATTATAATAATTATGACGCCGGCCCTGGAGATGATATGAGTAAAGTTAGGATTTTTATGCATAAGAAATATTTTAAATATGCACATAAATTGGTAGGTCACCTTTTTCCTAAAAATATGTATAAATATGTGCTTCCTTTTTACAATTTATGCATTTTTATGCACTTTATTCTTGATGAGTTTTGCTTACCGGAAAACAACAAAAATTAATTTAAATAACATTTATACGTATACGTAAATAATAATCATTACGTAATTATAAGTTCAATACAATATCATATTAACTAATTTGAAAATTTGTAATATTGAAATCCTTAAAATGGCTTTTTACATTTTCAATTACATTTTTATAAATGACACATACATAATTTTTTTCTGAAAAACTGAATTATAATTAATAAAATAAATAATAATTAATTCTTGGTAAATGTATCTAAACAAAAGGCAATAAACCAATAATCCTACCTTCCACCGGTAATATAGGCGATAGTGGACATTAAACATTAACAATTTCCAGATAAATTTCACTTGTCATATTATCAGTGGGTAAAACCTCATTTAAAGCTTTTAGACTGATGTATGGGTCAAATATTTACCAACTATTGTTCAAAAAGTTAAAAATATTCACTAAAACTTGACTTTATGCAAAATAAAATAATTTTTAAATAACGTTAATCGTATTAGTTCAGTGTAAAATGGATATATCTACAAAAAAATCCTAACTCTAGAAATGAGTAATAGGTAGGGACCGAATGTGCAAAAATTCAGTCAGTAGTTGGAATCACATGTCAGTTCCTCGTTCGTGTTAGTTATTAGTTATTCTTTAATTTGTTTTGTAAAACAGCTCTCTTGTATTTAATATTTGTGATAAATTAAAAGCAATTTTATTTTATAAAGGGAAAAATTCAGTAAATTTGAAAAGTTAATAAAAATGAAGGTCATCAATAACAACAATCCGTTAATCTTACCAACGACATATAAGTAAAAATAAGCACTCATATGAGGACTAGTAGAAACTTGACATTCGTAAACGCCAGAATCGGTGTGCTGAGGATATTTAATCATAAGAGTCCAATCTCCTGTATGGACTGAATGGATAGCTTTAAATCTTTGATCGTTTGTATAAGTATAGTGACCTACAGTAAGTAAATGGACATCTCTGTGTCTGAGCCATGACACCTGCAACTACATAGTTATGAGAAAACATGCTTAGAGAACAGATGCTATTGACAATATATACATAAACATAACACACTGAATGGATCAAAAACAGCTAAAACGTTTTACAAGTTAGAGGCATCCTTTCGTTTTTATGATGATGATGATGACGATGATCATAAAAGCAATCAAAAAATCGGTTGTCTGTAAAGTCGGTTTACTGACGATAATTGAACGTGACAACGTCATAAGAAAATACTGATGGAATGGCTTCATTTTTCAAAAGAAAATTTTAATTTTATTTGTTTGATAGATATTTTGTATGGATATAGATAAGGAGGTAAATGGAAATGTATTATTGTATAGCACAGAGCCGGGCAAACTTTAACTTCGCAGGAGCCGCTACATGAGATTAGTTTGAGTCACTCCATACCCTTCAATGAGTACGAGAGAGTAAGCAGAAATGAATAATTTTGTTTTGTCTTTTTCTTCTCCCTTCCACTCTCATATCAAGTCCCTTCACCCCGTAGACGAGCGAAGCCACTCTCGCAACTTAAATAATACCTACGAAAATTTTCGTTACTACGTTCGCAAAACTATTGGGTTTGGCTATGGAAGAGGGGACTCACCTACAAAATGGGAGGGATAAGAAAAGGAAAGAATCATCTCATTCGCACTCGCAGGATTAATGAGGATCTACTTGGTTAACCTTGAGGAGCACTCGGGATGCAAAAGAGCCGAGTTTGCCCGGCTCCGGTATAGCAGCTGTCCACGCGGACGCATCGCTCACTCAAGCAGGAGAGAGACAGATGCCGAACGCTGCCGAACGCGGAGGCCGATTGTGCCTCTTTGTCGCTCGTTCCGCGCTCTCGCTTGCACTTCAAGCCTTAAATGGAACGCCTCAGAGCGAGGTAACGCCGCATGAGTCATGTTTTTTGGTGCGTGCAGCCGGCTCCATCGAATTATAAGACATTGTCACGTCAAAATTGATTTTTGTAGTACAAAAGATATGATGCAAAAAATCTGTTCAGGCAAAGCATTAGCGAAAACCAGACAACATAATTCCTCATTAATACACTCCACTATTTAGCAGAGGCGAATAATCATTGTACTTGAAAAGATTCCTTCCAGTAAGTCCTAAAAAGCAAATTAAGTTTTTGGTTTCCAAAGGAACAATTGGTACTTGTTCAAACGTATTTACAATATATAGAAGCTGCTTCATCAGTTTTAAAATCATCAAATGATGTTACCACTGTATGATAAAATAATAGTTACGCTCTTAGAATAGAAACTTTGAGGAATTCACAGAACGTTTACTATGTTGTCCCTTCTGTATATTTTAATGTTTAGTCTGTTAATGTTCGTACGGCAAAGATAAAGAATAAATAAAGAAAGCAACATTTTGTTTTAACGAAGCAATCAAATAAAGATGTTGTGTCTACTCACACATCTGCACACAGTGGAAGTTTTTTACATATTTATTTTTCCAGTATCACTAGGGATTTGAAATGCTCTCATTCTAATTAAAATGTGTACAATCGTCGGGTCACATCCGATTATTCCGGAAGTCGACATCAACTAGCTTATTTTAAATGGAAGGCCATATTTTTATGACATTTTTAAATTCGACCTTTTTAGATCGACTTTGGTTATACAACTCTATCTAAACAATCTACCTGTCTTGTCTATGGTGGACAATCATCCGGCACTTGTTATCCCGTGCTAGAATTAGCGCGTGCTCTTTAATAACTCGTTGCCACATTGCTAACTTAATACTGCCGGATTATCGTTAGCTGTGAGCGCCCAACTTCCTCTTTATGCTAAAAATTTGCTCTGAATGCATTGTCCCAAAATAAAATAGATAGGAAGACTGTTAAGAAGCTAGAAATTTTTAGAAACTAGGAAAACATGAACAATAACACATACAATAGTAAAACTATTTATGGAGAGTATACGTAGGTGACCACAAGTGTATTTTCCTTTTAACTAATAATAATTAGATACTGAAAAACTATGGTTATCATTTATAAATGAAACCTACAGTTAAGCAAAAATATTATAACCATTATCTTTATTATTTTCTTATTTATTATGAAATAATTTTAGAATTTCCTGCTTCATTTATTTACAGTAACTGTAATAAAGGGCTCCATTTACATATTATACCGTACTACTCGATTAATTTTATTTCATAAAAAGTATAAACCTTTCATAAAGAAGAACGTAGAGAGAATGGGACTGAGTAGTGTGCTTCGGCCGATTCTGTTACAAAATGAGAAAAATTAAAAGCTTCCCACTGTTTTCTTTTCCCTTTTTGACTTTTTTCGGTAAATGATGCCCCTTATGCTCTTCTTCTTCTGGTGAAAATTCCGTCAAAATTCTTCCAGCAGGTCTCCAAAATTTCCATCGATTCTACCAAATTCTTTGCTATTTTAAGATCATTCTCTAATTGATACATTTTAAAATCTTAAATCTGCTTACCGGAATAAAGATTACAATAGCAATATTTTCAAAAATTAACTACACACTTGCTACCAACCACAGCACCACCAAATAACCTTAAGGACAAGCAAAACGATCTACTTATAAGCAACAAAACTCCCCTTCCATTTAGATGTTTTTGTCAGCTGAAGAACAATAAGCCATTACACAACCACATACCTACGAGAATCTCAATGATGCATTTGTTGGGCAGAAACTAAAAAGGTGTTAACCCGTAACCGATCAATGATGTTCCCCTTCTCATTTTGTAAGGGAACTTGCACTTGTCTGAGGCTGTTTTTATTCATTATACCACATTGCTGGCACAGAAAGTACACGTGTGATCTGTTGACCGGCCATTCGATGGTAAAGAAATTCACTAATCCAACTTTCATTCGACGGAACATGTTAAACGCGTATAACCTAGTTACCGATCAATGACACCATTCATTCTCATTTTGTAACAAACCGGCCAAAACACACTACTGGGCAGGAAAGCTTTCCCACTGATGAGAGGAGATAAGGAAATAACATTAGTTTCTCTTATTCCATAAATGTTTTGCTATTCGTAATATAAAATTAGTAAAAGGGGGCAGGAGAGGAGAAGGCATTATCACAAGACAGCGGGGGATAACAACCTACCTACTGGGTTGTGGTTGCAGTTCTGAAAATGTATAGAATTTATTAAAGTAAATTTTGCAAGGCAACAAAATGATAAATTGGTGTTTTCAATGTACAAATAATATTCAAATTTCATCGTTTACTTCTAATAAGTTCGATCCTGTATCTTACAATATTGCGAAATGAATAACTTTTGACCGTCAGCTGTTAAAAGGTTCATTCGCCACTCCATAAGAAACATTCGACTCTATTCGTCCTTTTTGACTATTACCTATCCAATTTGCAATGTAATTTTAATATAGTTTAAAGCAGAGTAATGATTTACGTGTGATATTCGTATTGTATGAGAGCATAGCAACTTACCGTGTAAAACTCTTTTGTTTTCATTAGTGGAAAAAAATATCATATATATAGCTTTGTTATCAAATTATATTATTCAAGCTGGAACAACAGTATATTTCATTTATAGCAAGCATGGAAACATTTAATCGAAATGAGCAACTACTTATAAATGTAAAATAAAAATAGGTGTTGCATTTGGATAAAATTCAAATTTTATCGGTTGCTCTGGTTCTGGTTAAAATTTTTGAGATAAGTACTGTCGATATACCAATGAACATTTATCATAACAAATATCCGTTAAATATCCATATCGGAATGTGCGAATCAAAATGGGGATGCGGATTTTTATTTTGCGGTTGTGAATGATGGTTTGGATATTAAAATTCCTGGGGGGCATCAACAGTTGCGGATGCGGATGTCCATTAAAATCCTACTTTCAATTCCTGGAGTCAAACATATGCATTCCTATCTATAAAAAGTAACTTGACCTGCGAATGATCTCGAAGATGTTTCATTAGTTCGAGATAAATGACAACCCGGATGTATACTTCAAAGTTTCAAACACGACTAAGATAAAATTTGGACAAATATCTGTATCAATGCTGGTGGGCGGGCAGTCCCTCTGGAATACACCAGAAGGTAGAATGGCAGGCCCTCTTCAGCTTCCTTGGGAATCGATAGGTGGCGATTGGGGATAAAAAGATAAAGTAGACAAAATAAAAGATTATTTGTGGAATATTATTTCTCCAGCAGCAGTGTTTTTACAGTAAGTTAATATTTTATAATTAGTTAGTTTTACGAATATTTTTGTTACGTATAAGCATGATGAGGATATCGTGGGTAGAAAAGGTTAGAAATGAAGAGGTATTGGAAATAATAGGAGAACAGAGGACTCTATGGAAGTCAATAAAAAATAGGCGAGATAGGTTGGTAGGACACCTTCTCAGGCATGAAGGTCTAGTCAGAGACATATTAGAGGCAGAAACAGGAGTTAGGAGGGGTAGAGGTAGACCTAGATTAGATTACTCTTCGCAAATAGTTAAGGATGTGACTGTTCTAGTTTTGGGGAAATGCGAAGTTCAGCTCAGGATAGGAAAGAGTGTAGGTACGTGTCCAACCAGTCTTAGGACTGATGACCTTATGATGATGATGATAAGCATAAAAATTTCATTCCTATATTTTTTCATCTAATAAAATAAACACTTTTTTTGTCAGTTTGATCCCGTTATATACCCCGTATCACGTAAAGTGGCGGCTCAAGCAATAAAACTGCCAAGTAGTGGCCGTCCTTGTTAACGCTTCCAATATTATGGCATTTCTCAAACGAAACACGTTTTGTATTCTGTTAACCACTATGAAGATCAAACTTTCGAATCTCAGCTGTACAGATAGACTGAGCAAGGACTATTATCTCTTAAAATTGTCACTAAATAATGGCAACAAAGCTACACAGCGCAAGAACTTCACGATAAAATCATTGTTGCGATAGAAAACAGTCTCAAAAAGGCACATAACCCTTCAAAACACATAAACATGCCTTCTGTTTTATCAGACAAAACAAAAAGATTAATATCAAGACGGCAACTTCTCTAAAAGACAATATCAAAAACTAGAAGTATGAAAAATAAACTTAATACGCTCTACAAACTCATAAGTAAATACATCCGGCATGACTACAGCATCCATCCAAAACATATACTTCAGTCTGGAAATTTTAAGAGAGCCAATAAAGAACTTAAACTTGGATAGAAGGACTTAAAGCTTCAAATAAAACTACATGCAATAGAAATGAAATACTTCAAGTTGCAACAAAATGCTATAAAACTCAGTACAAATGTAAATACTGTAGAAAGCCATCCTCAGCTTCAACTCTATCAAAAGAGACATTGTCCGAAATTGTAGACATAGAGGAGGTTGAAGTAATGAAGAAAAACACCAGATTAAAGTCTGAAAAAAGCCCAGGACCAGATGAGATATACAACGAAGCCATGAAGGTAGGAGCTCCCTGTTTAGTGAGCACACTGCTCTTTAACCTCGGCAACTACATCAAAATAATGGACTGAGTCGGGCATCATTTTATTGTATAGAAAAGAAGATCCAAATGATATAAAAAAAAGTACCAACCAATAAGTCTACTGTCTTCAATATACAAATTATTCGCATCAATTCTAGAAAAGAGAATCAGAGGCACTATAGAAAACTCTACTGACTTCAATATACAAATTATTCGCATCAATGATAGAAAAGAGAAGGCAGGATTTAGAAGAGGATTTTTAAACATTATTGGCTACGACAACGGTAACCCATTCGTCCAAATTTCGACGAGTTCAACTAGACCAAACTAGACTATTGTCAAAAAAATGAAATACTATGAAGAGCTGAATTTATTCAGATACTTGTTAACAACCTTCTTTTTCCTTCTTTTTTACGGAGCAATATTGTTATTTTATTTCTAAAACAGATATTTTAAAAGCATAAATTAATGGCACGACTTATTTTGAGGATCACAAAAATAAACACCCAACCAACACTTATTGCTTACTCGAGAAGGCGAGCTCAGCATTTCTTATAAGATGAAGTGGCTCAGCTAATAGTTCCTGAAAGAGTTAAGTTTGAAAATATCTCTCTACTAAATCAGCGATGTGTCTGGAGATTGCTACTTAACTGTATATAGCACACACTTCTATAGATTCGAGATGCCAAAGCAGGAAACTGGTATTTCACATTTATATTTGTAGACTTCAAACAATTTTGGAATACCTGGCCTTCGGGAATTTATAGCACTATTGGGAGTCCAGTTCTCTTACAAGGAGAGGGTCAGGTATTAAAGTTCAGCAATAAGACATTAATTTGTCGTAGTAGTAGAGCCCGCTTTTCAGTCGTTTTCGAGAAAATCGAGGCTAAAATGATGCTGTGTGCCTTATAATAGAATAAATTGCGAACCGTTATCAAGCAAGATGAATGGCTGTGAGGGCATCTCTGTGTTCTAGTAATCGATACATTGGGGGTTCGAAATTTTAAATAATTTTTATGTATAATTCAATTTTAAAAGTTACATTTCTTAAATCTCCGCCAACCAAAGAAATATTTAATTATTATTTTTACTTAAATTTGCTTGGAACATCCTACGTTCTTTTTCGAAAAGTTATTTTCATCGATCGTGGAGGAGGACAAGAGAGCGTCATAGGAATCGGTATAATGGTGGAAATGTAATTAACATGTTAATTTTACATATGAACGTAATTAAAATTCTTGTACAATAATAATAATAATTAAGGACGGAAAATAAAAAAAAATTTACTTTGTTATCAATTTTGTTGATTAGAGAAAATATAAAAACAAAAATAGCAGAATCAAAAATTGACAAGGAAACATAATACCTGCAGCTTCAAATGCAAAAAGCAATTTGGATGTAAATAGACAACTTGGATACTGTGCAACAAAAGAAACAATTTAATAACAACCCCTTCTTCATATCTTTACAGTCTAAACGAAATTGTTTGCTTCAAATATTAGCTCGAACCAATATGTTGCCCCCAACAAAAAAGTCGTTTGTAATACAATTGACACAGAAGAAACTTATTTCTGTTGGGTTTCTCAAATACCTTTATTTAAAAAAAAAACATCTTCGACCTCTCGATTAATTGTCAAAGAGAACATACAGAATTAGATTAAAAAATAGAGTCTCATCTATTCAAAAGATGAAAACATATTGTCACTTGTAAGCAACCCAACATACAGTCTCACGAGTAGGCAATCCAACATACATAGTGATAAAGAAAACCAGATTTTCTAGACGTCACATTGTGGATCTTTCTAGAACAAGGCCAGACCCTCTAAATAATTGTCACGAGGTCCGAGGTCAGAACAGTTCGAGTTACGAGGCGATACAAAGTGAAATAGAAGGGATGAAGAAGCGACAAAGTATGCAACATAGTGTTAAAATAATAATTAATTAATAATTGTGGTGTTGATTAAAAAGAATGAATAGTTAAATAAATTAGCGGGTAATCAGAAACGTGGTTGGTTACGTTACAATATGAAGGAGCAGGTTATTAATTTTAGTTAATTTGCATCATATCTTTGTGTTTGTACTACTTACTATTTATTCACCTTAAAAATTCTAATATAATATCATATCTTTTGGTTGCTTTTCATCATTTTTAGGCACATGACCTTAATTTGCTTTTTGTTTAGTTAGGTATGACCATTTTGTATGTTTAGCAAAAACATACGCTAAAATAGTGGTGCTTTTAACGTAAGCACTGTTGGCTTTTTCCCTTGTGGTTGATTGAAATATATCTTAAAAAATGATTAGGGTAAAACCGGTAGAGACGGCGCAGCGGGGGAGATGGCGCAAACAAATATTTTCCACGTTTCGCGCTTTTGCAGCACAATAGTACTGTTTAGGTCTCACAGTAATGAGTGGTTGTTAATTCGTGGTGTGTCTGAGTGTTTAAATGATCTACTAAGGTAAGTAAATAATCAATATATATTTCTGCATGCTAATTTTTTTTCACTGGTTTACAGATTATAAAGTGTACAAATTAAACTAACGAATTTTTGATGGGTTTATTATTACCTGAGCATTACCAAATGTTTGAAGCGTTCTTCTAACCTACAATTGCAGGCATGCATGCAATGAGGCGGGAGTACATGGCCGCGCCATCTCATCCAACGGGATTGGGTTAGTTGGCGCGAGCCATCTCTCCCGACCTCAACAAAACATAAGAATTTGTATATTTTATATTTTATGTATTCTTTTATAGATGCCAACTGAATATATTCGCAAGAGAAGCTGCTCCAGAGGTTTGTGGACTGAACAGCAGTTGACTGCAGCAGTAAATGCTGTACAAAATGAAAGTATTGGAGTTAATGAAGCATCCAGACAGTGGCATGGATGGCGAGAGGGACTGTGTTGGTTGCGGGGAAAATTATGAATATACTTCAAGTAAAGAGGACTGGCTACAGTGTATTTGTTGTCATAGATGGCTTCATGAGGGTTGTACCACGTTTCCCAATCATTGTATCCGATGTGGCAGAAAAGAAAATGTGAAAAAATGAGGTTTTTTTTTTCGCGCCGTCTCTCCCACTGTCGTAGGGTGAGATGGATTTTAACATATTTTTTTTAAATATTTTTTCGAATGTTAAAATAATGCCGAATTGCTCGTTTTTATTATTTACCGGATGTATATCATTGTAAACAATATGTTATTTCTATTAAACGATTTTATTTTTAAATTTTGCCTCTTTTATCAAGAAGACAAAAAAGGTGCGCCATCTCTCCCGGTTTTACCCTAACTAAAACTGTGAACTGCTTTGTATTAGTTTATTATTTACACTTTAATAACTATAATTACTAAGCCTCTTAAATATAAAACTAATGGCTATCTTTATACTATGTGCTTGATATGCCCTCTCAATAGGAACTGTCCTAAAAGCTTATTTTTTTTACACATGCCACCCTTGTTTGACCTTAAAATTACTCTCAGATGTTGCCTTTTTCTTGGAAGGTGACAATATCGACACCCTACGTCATGCCGAAACGAGTTCTTACCGACCCCTCAATAAAGGCCAAAAGAGTTTTGTTTTAAGTCCTCCAAAGGTTGTTTTTTAAAAATTTCTTTATTTCTAAAAAACGTTGTGGGGACTGAGAAAGGTTACCAAATTTGTTAGTGAGTTCACGATTTATTTACTTGCACATTAATACTTGATACAAGCGTTAAATGTTACAAAGTAAAAAGGATGTAGGTTCGCACTTCTGAATGGTAAGACGTGTTGGTAACAAATCTAAAGATTTACATTTAAAGAACAATAATGAAAACTTAAATGTTAATCGTGCAAAATTGCAGTTTCCTAGTACAGAGTCGTTATCAGGGCTTTAACTTGTGAGCAGACTTGCGTCAGCATATTTTTATACATACATACCATTATATAACTAAAGGCTGTTGTTTAACAGACCATAAGTTTTTAAATAATCAAATAAGTTATAAGGTTATAGAACTCTGTATCTGCTGTAAAATTATTGAGAGATTGCGTGCACATCATCAAAGCGACGTAAGTTGTAGAAATCAATACAGTAGGTAATGACTGAAGTTAAAAACAACAAACTCTAAAGCCACTCGTATTAATATTTTAGAGAAGGTAAGCATTTGTATAGGAGAACTCGATGAGATAGGGCGACACTAGCAGTGTGTATGATACAACTATTTCGATCTACCTTCGACCCTATATACGTCAAAAGCTGTTACACCTACACACTTCTAATTTGACATGTTTAATCTGACCTCTCCTTAAGTTCCTAGAATCTCAAATTTAATGAATAAACTAAAGATAATTCTCTCTAGATCGTTTGGTCACACAAAGGAAAAAATTAGAAAACTACAAATGGGTTTACACGCAACCACTTACTAATGTTACTACAAATGCATGGTACTTCTACAAAACAAAAATATTCTGTTAACGAATAACTTACTGTTCTATTGCTGAAGTTTTTAACACGGCAGTTTAAATATGCAGTTCTTCCCAGCAGAGCAGTTACATTTGTAGACACGTTACTATCAAAATAGGATATACTCCCTTTGGTGACATTGTTGGTTGGAGATTCGTTCAGGGAGTTGTCCGATGCATTACTATCGGAATGCACCGCGCTTAGCGCTGAAAACAAAATAAGACTTTTATTGGTATTATAGGTATAGAAAGAATGATGGAAAGTTTGAAAGAATTAAATTAATAAATAGAGTAATTGTTTATTTATTTTACTTTGCGTACGGTTTCATCGTTTACCGTACAGAATTTTCGCTACTAATATCACCTTCGTGCATGTACATAGAATACGTCTAGACGTAAACGCTTGAGGCGGGTACAATAGGCAACACATTATACTCGTACTTAGAACAAACTTAGAATGGCGAGAAACAACATTGCGCTAATGCGAGAAAAGCACGTTTTCGTGAAATGCATTCATCTGGCTGTCGCAGTTGAAGTATGGTAGTTTCATTTGGAGTGCTAAACAACACTATTGTTTGCAATTGTTTATTACATTTAGACGGGTAAAATAAAATATTTAAGGAAAATGTATGAGAAAGTCTTACGATTAACATTAAAATAAGTAACTGCCACAATAATTTTAATCTATTATGAAATGGTTACATTAATTTTTTTAGTTTCCATTTCTTAAATTGATTTGCTTTGTTAAAAGACACTCTTAAATATGTTTGTTTGGCCTGCCTATAGTTTATCATACATGCGAGGTATACATAAATAAATTCGCCAGCAGTCTCGAGCTGACCGTCGTCGAGTTCAGGTGTGCTATGTCCAGCTTGTTAACTAATAAATTTTTTGCCTGTACTTTCACCATGAGTGAGAAAACCAGTTTTGAAGTTTTACTGTCTTGAAGTTCTCTGACTACAAGGATCATCTTATATCCTTCTAAAAAATGGAGGACCCCCCAGCCGCCACGACCCAATGTGCTTCAAGCTTCTTTAGTGCCATTCAAAAAGACCATTTTCCCATGTTGGTAAACCATAAAGTCATATTCGTTTCATTTCTAGAATAGCCAACAATTGCTTATGCGCATATTTATCAACAAACGAGTTTGCAGACACTCTTATTGATAAATACAGTCAAATTCAAGGCCAAAAACTTCTCATCAAAGCTTTAATAACTAGAAATAATAGGATCATCATATCGAACGTGTGCCCAGTAATTCCCAACTACGTCATAGAACAAAAACTCAAGGAAATGAATATAAACTCAATGTCCTCAATTATATTCCTGGCCGGAATGACGCAGTATTCAATCACATCATAACTCACTACCGTCAGTCGAATTTCAACCACTACCTTCGTCGAATAATAGCCACATGGTCATCACATCTACAGTCCCCAAAATAACGACAACATAAATTCAGACCATTAATTCATCTATAGTACATCTTCGTAAGCCAGTCTATCCAGGCTAGACTCTAGACACCGAGCGAAAAAGACAGAATCTTCCCTGCCATTTCAAATCAACAATGCCGATGAAAAAGCCATGTAACTTCTATTTTCCTCTACAGACAAACAATATCCTCTGAACCTACCATAACTGAAAGATTTTTTCGAGAAAACATATGGAAAACAATATTGCAGACATTGTCAAAGAATTCACTCAAGATCCCAAGGCAATTATTCACCTGCTTCACGACCTGTACCATCTACCCTCTACTTTCAAGTAGAAGTATAAAAAACAGAATTACACGGATCACCAAAAAAATTGAATCATTTCTCCGTGTATCAAGTCGAAAAGAAGACTTCAAAAAAAAGATATTTAAGCTAAAATTACTCAAAACGGACTAGAATAAATTTAAGTCCCAGTTAGACTCTGTATACAGTTTCTTTCTATCAAAAGAATATGATGCTCTCCCCTCCAAGGATAAATATCAGTCTCTGGCAATCCATATCATCAATGTATTAAAACTAACCACCCCTCGCAACAAGCCTAGAAACTTCACAATAAGGAACACCGTAGCATGGTGGGACAACGAATGTAATAAAGCTAAAAGATTGATACGTGCAGGTTTCAGGAAGTGGGAGCATACTTGTGAGTTCAAAGACTGGATCTTCTACAAAAGACTTGTGCTTTAGCCATCAAGATGTTCAAGATAAAAAAAAGAGGATACTTTAAGCACTTCGTATGCAGCATCAACCATCACGCTAGTCTCACATACGCTTGGAATACATGCAAAGTCCTCAAGAACAAATGGGTGAAGATTTTCCCTTCCCAGACCAGAAATAACTTGCAGGCTTCGAGCAAAATATCAACTCGTATGAACAAAATTAGCCCGCCTTGTGTTGGCATAGACCCCGAGTGACTTCCTCAATAATCCCTGCATGTGTCAGGACTTCGATTTTGCTGAGTTCAACATAGAGTTAGAATCAAAACGTAACAAGTCAGCCCCGTGACCTGATAGCAATGAAATGTATGCCTCTGAGTCCTACCCTCGCTCTTGGAAGGAAGCGTATGTCCACTTCATAGACAAAGCTGGTGGTATAAGCGTCAAACGTATCACTGTATCATCATGCATTGTTTGATACTTATCAAAAACAGGCTACAATGGATGATTGAATACTACATGATTCTGCCTGAGAGTCAGTTAGGCGTCAGAAAGGGGAGATCCTGCTACGAGAACTTGCTGAGCCTGTCCGTATTCATCGAAGAAGCTATCCTAGAAAAAAGAAAAATTACGTACGAAGTTACTGTACTTTTCAGACACAGCTACCCAACTTCCAGAGACAGATAAGATTTCCCAGTAAAACATAGTTGAGATAGGTTGGAAGGACACCTTCTCAGGGATGAAGGTCTAGTCAGGGACATATTAGAGGTAAAAACAGAAGTTAAGAGGAGTAGAGGTAGACCTAGATTAGATTACTGTTGACAAATAGTTAAGGATGTTAGAGGTTCTAGTTTTAGGAAAATGCGAAGATTAGCTCAGGATAGGAAGGAGTAGAGGTGCATGCCCAACTAATCTTAAGACTGACGACCTTATGATGATGATGATGCAAACAAACTGTTACTGCCTCTTTTCAAATCTGATTCTGACATCGAGAACAGCATTCGACGTCAAATGTTTTTTAACCTTCCATCGAATCCCCAATTTTAAATCTTTCAAACGAAATGACCCAGCCAAATCCTGTCTTTCGTTTTCGTGTTTGACGCATAACGTCAAATGTGTACAAACAAGTCAGAACATTATTCTTCTATTTATGGTGATAAGGTCCCATTTTAACAAAAACATAGTATTATTCGACTTAATTGTTACTCGTGTTACTGGAAAAGCTATTGGCTGTATTAATAGGAAAATTGTCAACATTTGAACTCCTTGATAAAACTTTTGTTAGGAAGATATTATTGTCGACCCTCCTTCTGAAATAATTGTAGAATTAGAACTGGAGACCGTGTAGTCAATAACATAACTGGAGTTATTTCGTATATTATGACCAAATTGAAGAAGAATTAGTCAACTTATTACACTTTGTTCGCTTAAATGAAAAGGATAGTTTTCCAATAAACAGAATTAGAGAGCCTTATCGCCCACACTTAAGCCATATTAAGACTCAAGCATGCATTTGAAGAATGTCGTACTCTTTATAACGAAGCACATATATCTCCAGTTTTGAATTACCAAAACAATTAATAGGTACATAAAAGCTAATCCAAAATGCTTACATCTACTGAATACTTATTTACTCCATCTCGAATTAATTTCGGTCGATATCTTTTCTGAAATTAAACAGTATCTATTTAATACATTTCCGATGCTGACAATACTATACCTGAAATTAATCTCATTTATATAGTTCTATTACGAACGACTATAACTTCTCAATTGGTTGTATTCATCGTCAATATACCTATCCAAAAGTTTACAATATTGCCCAAATTTATCCACTGCCTAGAAATAATTTCACTATGGTTCCTCCTTCACGGTTTCTGCTGAAATATCGTCTATAAGCCAATGACTAAAGATAACGAAGAGATGGTTCACTAATTTTCAAGAATGACAAAAGCGATGTGTACATAAAAAGGACAGGTCTTTGTATTAGGAGTAATCGTGTCAATAATTCGTAATTTTGTTTAACTAATGCTTTTTTGTTTTTTTTTTTCAAACAAAGATAGCTCGTTGAAATATTTAGTGTCAGCAAACTCATTTAATTTTAATATGTACCTAGATCATGTAATGGTTGAAGTTATGAGTAAATTTATGCTAACGTTTATTAATACTTCATTAATAATTACTTCCTAAACTCTCCGTCTTCGTCGCTAAATGTTTTTGAATGGAACTAAGGTGATTTTAGATAGAGCGATACGTAATTTTGATTCCCTGCCGTGTTGGCTTCATATTTCTGATCACATCCAGTCAGTTGTTAAGGTATGATTAAAACAAACATTCTCATTTGTAATCTCGGTGGGATATTCAAAATATACAAAGCGAGTATTTTAGATTCAAATACTGACATGTCTTCATTGGCTGCTATCACTTCAAAGGAAGTTTCAGACTAAAGTTTGTTTTGAAAAAATAATCAATTGGTACTTAATTTGACCTTGACTTTTGAGGTAATTTTGTAATCGGAAATACTCACAAAGTTAATTTACCCTTAATTTTTCGAACGGGATGCATGAGAAATTAAAAACAATCGAATAGCCCAAATATCTTTACAGAATTTTATTATTTCGAAATAAGGTTTGGTCGAAAGTGTTTTCAACAAGCGATCAATCCCCCCTACGAGAACTTGACATAGGTCGAGGGTAGCAACGATCTTTACTTTGGAGGACAGACGGAGTTTTCACCCTCATACAGCAATAAAGGGGAGTATAGCTAAGGTCAGTTTAGCTTAGCCTACGGCTACAAATCAAGGGACACCATGGGCAAGGCAGAAATTACCCCAGAGCAGTAGTATCCGGAAAGTAAACGGCCAGTAGAATCCTGCTGTTCGGGGATTTTCTATACTCCACTTGGGGAACCCACCTCCAACCAGTAGTAATTTAATATTATTAGACGTATAAGGGAACAACTCTAAGGGTTGCCCCTCTGCTCGGAACCATCGAAGGGGCGAACCCCATAGCTGAAAGTCGCCAACGGAGAATAACAGTGATCCCTTGTGGAAATGCAGGGATTACAGAGGAGCAGTGAGTGTTGGCAAATTGGGAGTGGTATGTTCAATGAAGTCATGATTGTCAAGGAAACCCCCTGCATCAATTGACGACTAAACATCGAAAACGCAAATGGTAGGAATGATGCTGCCAGTATAGAAAAACAGGTGGATACCCCACATTAAGTAGGTGATTTTCTGTGGAAATTCCTTTTCATTAGTAGGTCAAAAATAATAGTCATATTTCTGATCACTAAAAGGAGAGAGAGATGCCGTCTGTGTGGAAGTAGATGACCCTGCTTTTAGTCCCAAAAGATGACAAGGACGAAAAATTTCGCCCCACATGCCTGTTCAAAATGTTCGGTAAGTCATAAAAGTATTATAAATAGTAGATTCATCTGGATAGATTACCTAGATTTGGAAAATCACTATCCTTCTTATCTTCAATTTGGGGTTAAAAAGAATAATTCGACTGTAGATTTCCTCATTAGAGAAAGGAATTGGCTGAACGGCATTAAAATACCTCTAACAGGCATCGCTAGCTGACTGCGTTTAGTGTAAAATAATGTATGATGAAGCCCTGCACTTGAAAGATCCCTCTGCCAGATTATAAACTTCTGCGGACGACTTAACTGCCGTTGTTACATCCAAGAACGAGAAAAACTCCACCGGAACATAAGGATTACCGTGGAATCAATGGAAGATTGTATGGAGGAGCAACAGTTGGAATTGGCGAAGAAAAGGCGGAACTATAGGTCTCCGCGAGGGGTCGTAAAATCAAATTATTTACAATCGAACTATTCAATGGGATGCTGGAACGTGCGCAGATTATTAAATATCTAGGAATGACGCCCTTGATAAAACATTGTACAATGGTACTAATGATAAGATGCAAATCGACCTCCTCCAACGCCTCATTCTAAGGAAAAGGAGAGCCAGTTACGAAAAAGCGTATCATCGTAGAGGTAGTACACTTGACACTCTATCACACTATATGATGACTCCTTATAAAATCAAGAATAATATCAACATACTCCTAAACTGTCGAAAGTAACTGAATTTTGAGCTTCTTGGTATCGACGACAAGGATACATAAACGAAGGATTAAGTGTATCAAAAATGGCGTGCTTAGTGGCATTGTCCAATAAACGGGGGGACAGGAAAACTAATTAGGTTTTCCCAAAAATGGATAGGAATGGCGAAGGTGGGTGTAAACCGCTATATAATTCTGACGGGGTACGGGTGCTTTGCTGGATACCTGTATAGACTCCAGCTTACAGACAGACGCCGCGTGCATATACCGTTTCCAAGAGGCTGATACTTCCCAGCATCTAGTATAATGCCTAAGGTGGCATGAAGAAAAAAGGGTACTCTGGAGGAAGACTGGCGTTGAACGCGCTGTTTCCTTCTAATTGTTGTCGATCTTCGCTTGTCAAGCTATTTAAATTAATCATATCTTGATAGTGAGGTGACCCTGTGACCACCATTATTTCAAATTACTGTAATAAATGGGAATAAATGTTTTTGACCGAAGTATTAAGAATTTTTATAATGCATGTTGAATATTAATTCCTCCTCTTTCATAAATATGGACTAAATCGTCAAGAGCAAATTCTTCTCAAGGGTACGTGTATTTACAAAACGTGCGCTCTTTTCATTTATGGAGTTAATAATATATATAAAAATCAAGTTCAAGATCATCAGTTGACCTCTCCACCTTTGTCTAAAACTTTTATCGAAATAATGGAAATCCATCAAGATATTTCAATGACAGAACCTGAATTTCGAGGAACACCGCTATCATTGAAGCAATGTTGTGCATGTCATCACTACTTTAATAGGCCCTGCATATTTTGTATTTGGTTTTAAATCGAAGGAGCCATTAATGGTCAATTATAGTATCCTAAATATTCAATTTGTTTATTCATCAATTTAGATAAGCATTAATATATATATATATATT
>NW_020442440.1:177680-194510 GCF_000699045.2 Agrilus planipennis
AAATTTCCTTTCCGAGGCTTTGTGTCAGCCCAATCACATATTGTGTCAATACTTATCATTTTATCGTAATTTAAAAACTTGGAAATTGCACGGTACACTATAGGAACTACGATAAATTTTCCCTAATCGGCGCCATGTTTTTAGGCTCCTCCCATTTGACGGATCCCAATTGAATTATCACAAAAACCTTAAGGCTGCCATAGATGTAGAAATTATTTTGAACTGCAAAGCAACACGAGAGTATCGATTCAAATATAAGAAAAGTTACAGTTTCAGTTTACAGAAAAGAATTAAAGACCAGAAAGTACGATTGAGAATGCTAAGGTTATCAGTGAGTACAAACGTTAGCCAACAAAAAAGATCTCCAATCTCTACAACACAAACAGAAGTTCAATTTAAATATTTTATCCAATTAAAGCATCTACCGAAGGCATAGAAACGTTAACAAAGTTATTAAAATCTCAAGATAAACGTTCGTTTAAAAATGAGCCAAACTTTGCTCTCTACTTAAAAAGAAAAGAACTGAAATTAAACATAAGTTCTTCTTGCCCCAGATCGAAATAGAAAATCAGGAAGCAACCGTATTTGTAAGAATAATGGCTTTGCCCCTTTCTTTACAACAATGCAATTCCGAAAGAAAGTAAAGAAAACTATTGACATATAGTTTTTACTCCATTTAATTGTAGTAAAAACATCCTATATATGTAATATACAATAGATACCTACTTTTGCAAAAATAATAATGATTTAAAAATGTTAAACTTAAAATATAAGAACACTTTTAATGAACTCGAAACGTTAACTCTACCGAAGTCGAGCGAAATTAAGTTATTATATTAAATGCATACAATAATTCTCTCTGAACAAAATCTTAATATTAATATGAAAATTCATTCTTAATTTTTATCCATTTATCAATTCCCTCAAATTAATGTAGAAAAATTGTTGCTGCTGTCACACCCTCGTCGGGAATAGACGCTAGTGGTCAACAATTTTTCTTCATTAGTTTGAGGTCATTTATAGTGCATAAAAGTTAAGAATAAATTTTCACATTAATATATTACACTGTCACGTATTTAAACTCTTTTTCGTACTATTGTTAAATTTACTTTAATTATTTACTTTCTAATTAGCAGTTTTATTATTAATCAGTTATCAATTCACAATTATGAACACTTTCTCACTTTTTCGCTTTGTATCACCACGAAATCTTTGACTCGTACTAACTCCACTCGATTCTTTTTTGTTTAGTTTATCCTCGAGGAGGGGAATCTTCAATAGACATCCTCTGAAGGGAGGTAGTGTCGGATTCTTACCGATTGAATCCCCCCTCGAACTGGGAGATAAACCCTGTGGGACGCTGGGGATTGGGGATAGGGTTAAGAGGGGGGGGAGAAGGGAGTGTTAGGGAAGAAAACCGAAGTAGGTGGTCCACCTCTGAAGTGCTGGGTAAATACTCGCGCTAAAAAGTGAAGCTAGGAGCTAGTAGTAAGCGAAAGAGAGCGGCTCATTGTAGAAGGTGACAGGGCCTTCGGATGCGGTCGTTTGGTTTCGGTGCGAATTTAGAGATGGTGGGGTTTACGTGGTCTGACACTGAGGCCGGGAGATTTTCCGCGAATGAGATTGCAGCCTCACGCAGAGAAGGTAAACCGGTTTCATTCAGAATTGGGTTGTTTCTGACGAACCAAGGGTAGTTTAATGCGGAGCGAAGAATTCGCATGTAAGTGCCTTGTAAAGGTTTCAGTCGGTGGGGAAGGGCGCAGCCCCAGACGGGAATGGCATAGGAGCAAATGCGCGCAATAATTGCGTTGAACGCACGGATTTTGGTCTGTTGGGAGATGGTGTTATTACGGAAGAAAGGTATATGTGCGATGAATGCACCCAGAGCCTTGTTACGGGTCGTTTTAATATGGTGCCACCCGTTTAGCCATCTGTCCGAGACGGTGACGGAGCTGCTTCATTTGATAGGGCGGTTGTTGACGATGGACGTTTTAGGAACCTACGTGAGAAGAAAATTGCTTCCGATTTGGTCTCGTTAATGGACAGTTTCCATTTTCGGTACCAGTTTAGGAGCAGGGGCAGAAACTGATTAATTCTCAATGTGCATTGGAGAATGGTTTGGGCGGAGTTTATGAGGGCGATGTCGTCCGCGTAGAGAGCTGTCAAAAGTGTCGGAGGGCATGTGCACACAGAACAGGTTGAATAGAACAGGTGATAGTTTGGAGCCTTGTGGGAGGGGCTTCCCCTTTTTGGGGAGACAGATGACCTGGCTTTTTTTCATACCAAAGGGAAGTGGTGGAGCAGCATGAATGCGTTTGTGATGTTGCACAGAGCGGTTATGTGCTTTGGCGGGAGGACTTTAAGGACTCCGTTGGGAATACCGTCAGCGCCAGGGGCTTTTCCCTTCTTTTAGAACCTCATCCCGTGATGGTGGGGAAGATTTCGAGACATGTGTTTGAAGTCAGAATTCAGGGGAACGAAGTTCTGCGAGACGGCTTTGGTACGCTCGTGAATGTCGGCAAGATCCACTGGACTAGGTAGTGGGGATCACTGAAGACATAAAGAGTCTACGAAGATTGCAGCCTTTTCTTCGTCTGAGGAATAGGTGGATCCGTTCTGTTTTAGTGGCGGAAAATGGGGAGCTCTGTTACGAAGAGAATGGATCACTTTCCAAGTGCTTCGGGTGTGTGTTTCTGGCTTAGCAATATAGTCATCGAAGGATGCGCTGCGGAATTCGGTGAGACGAGTTTTTAGTTCTCGTTGAAGAGCGTTTACTTCTGCACGGTGTGCGGGGACGCGTTGTCTATTCCACAGACGTCGGGCTTTGTTTTCCCTCTTAAGGAGATCAAGAATATTTGCGGGGAGGGTTCTGTCCTTGGTGGGAGTTAGTGGAGAGCTCGCTTGCGTTGGTAATCTCGTTTGAAAGGAGATTAAAGCTTTGTCAAGTTCCGCTATTGTGCGAATTGGGATGCATTTCAATGAAGATGTTTCGAGGGTGTAACGGACATGTAGCCAATCTAGTGACGTGGTTGGGTTTGAGGGGTTGATGATTGGGCGGCCGACTTCATTTAGGGCTGGGCCGAAATTAGTGCGTCAATGACGATAAGATCAGCGGAAAGTGTAACATTTTTTGTGGCGAAAATGTCAAGGATGTCAGGGAATTGATTGTGGGGGGCAGGGAAGAACGTGGGGTTAAGGGGTGCTTCAAATGTGAGGTTAAAGTCAAGAATTTTGGCAAACTCTACTCGATCTCGCGGCAACTATTTATAACCTGTTGCGGTTTCAGACAACGCCCCTTCTGCCTTGATGGATCATGTAGTCATACATAAGATTAAGTAATCGCCTTCCTTAAACCTAGCAGAATTGGCTCATCGATCGTATCTGGTCTTCATGCGGTCATTTTCAATTTGCAGCTTCATACGAACAGTATTATGAGGCGTTCTCGTAATTCGTCTGTAGGTATTGACGAGTCTCCAGGACGACCAAACATCATGTCTGCAAGTAACCTGAGTTCTTTCCCGAGTAAAATGCTGGCTGGTGTTCTGCCAGTTGTCTCATAAATAACGGATCTATAAGCCAGGAGGAATATTATATGTGAAAGTCCCAGTCAGTTAGGTGTTCGTTGACGGCACTTCTTAAATTGGTCCTTAGAGTAGCGTTAAATCGTTCAACCATTCCATCACACTGTGGATGTAAGGACGTAGTACTCGTTTTAGTAATACCCATTAGTTTAGTGGTGTTTAACAATGCAATTCGAATAGTACTCCATATCGACTAATCCAGTCATTGACAAGCTTCTCAGCAATGATTTCAGTCCACTTGCTAATGTAATCCATGATCACCAAGATGTATCGGTTACTGATGTCCGTCATTAGGAATAGTCCTGTCACGTCGGCTGCGATTCCCAAAAATGGCGCACCCATGTTGTATTGCTGTAATTGTCTACGATTACTTGGCTTCGGTCCCTTACTGGCGGCATATGTCGAGCATTTCCTGCACCAGTCCTCCACATCGCTCCTACTTCGTAGTCAATAAAACCGCTTGTGTACCTTCCTTATAGTCAATCTAAAATTCTTTTTTTTTTTCGAAAGTACTACTTGGAGCTTGTTTCTGGTTCCATCTGGACATTCTTACAATCTTTTCAAAACGCCGTGGTCCCTGTTAAGGGAAGTCCACTGCGCCCAATAAATTTTCGTTGTTTCACTAAGGTGGCTTACATCTGCCTATAATGGTCTTGAGATTCTGGCTTCTTTCCATCTCATTATTAGGCCAATGCCTTCCTCCTTCCTCTGCCTTATCTTCCCAGGATCCCTTAGGCCGAACCGTGGTTAGATTACAACAGATCGATGTCAGTTCTTCTTTCTTCTCAACAGCTGAACAGTGCATGTGTCGTGTTGTTCGCCTCGGCGATGCTCGATGTAAAACTCATATTCTTGAAGTCGTTGTAATCGTCGTATAATCTGTACAGCGTTGCGCTCCAAATATATATCTCAATTAATTGTTTGCGAACATAGAAGTGACTTCTTTTTATTAAAGGCGACTCGACCCTGCGCTTTCCTTTGCTTTATATCCCTAGTACTCCTTCCGTTCTGACTTCCTAAATATCTAAAATCGCCTCCTATCTTTACATTCGCTCTTTCCCTACTTTTATCCCCTTGCATACCAATATTTCTGTTATACTTTTGTTTATTTTCATACAATGCTGTTTTGTCAATACCGTTTCCATTTTAATTAAAGCTATCTTTAACTCCTCTTTGCTAGATGTTAATACTGCAATTATGATTATAATATGGTCGTCAGTCCTAAGACTGGTTGGGCACATACCTCCACTCTTTCCTATCCTGAGCTAAACTTCGCATTTCCATAAAACTAGAACAAACCACATCCTTAACTATTTATGAACAGTAATCTAACCTAGGTCTACCTCTACTCCTCCTAACTCCTGTTTCTGCCTCTTATATGTCTAATATATCATCTGCAAATCTAAGCATACTAATCTTTTGCCCCTGTATCCCTATAGTTGTACTCAAGGGCGCAACAAGGGGGGGAGCACGGGTGCCCGGGCACACACTCGATTGGGTTGGGCATCCAGTCAATTGTTGTCGATTTAGATAATAAATCAACTTGAAAATTCGGTTTAAACATTTCAAGCAGCCGAAATGACGTTTTTTGTCATTTATAGTATTAGGCTGAGAGTAGCCTAACTCGATTTTTCTAATCCTTTTTTTTTTTGTCTTTTATTGGTGAGCACCCAGTCAAGGTGTAACGTTGTTGCGCCACTGGCTGTACTGTCTTTAATGAATTTGATCGCGTCTTCTATGTATAGATTAAAAAATAGTGATGACAGTGTGCATCCTTATACAACTATTATGCACCGCAAAATGAAACACTAAAAACATGACAGGATCGATTAGGGCATATAAAGTTTAAAGAGTTATCAGATTCCTTTGCCTGCGACATATTGTTTTTTGTACTTTTATCTTTTATATATTAATTAATAAACTGAACTAAAACAACATCACGTGTCTCCATTGTAAAAATATCGGACAAAGGATACCATTAAATTACTGATATACCTACCTTGAATATATTACAGCTATCAATTCGTATTGTAAAACCTTTCTAGATTGATATGCTGTATCTGGCACTTTTATAATGAAACAAGTGCGTATTTGAACAATATTCCGTCCATATGCACGTAAACCACGTTAACGACGTATTGAGTTGAACAAAAATAGAAATATACAATGTGAGCATGTTTCTGCCATTAGTTTGCAGTTTAACGCTTCGTGCTAGTTACAATTTATTGTGGAAATATACGTTAGTTGCATACATAGTAGTAAAGCCCACTTAATACTCAATGATCTATTATTCTATTATTTCTTGTTAAGCTGCGGCTTTCGAGTTCGATACCTAAAAGAAACAGAGCCTAGCAATGTTTTGAATGTCATTGTCAATTGTTTTTATGGTATAAAGAATCAATTAAAATCAACTTCATTTTAAATCTGCTTATCCCTGAAAATTCAAATCATTAGCATATTCAATGCTATTTCGTAAGTGATTTATATATTGTACTAGTTTTTCGCCGCGGCTTCGCTCGCAGAAATTAATATTGCTACTCCATAAAACCTTTTAACTCCCAATTCACCCTTACAACGTTTTAATTTTATGTAATGTCGTCATCTTAGATTTCAAATACAAACGTAGGAACAACATTTCATCCTTAAGCGTTGATTTTTAATAAATGCCAAAACACGTATTTGCTTAATTTCAACAATGAGCAACCTTCGAGTAAATCCGAGTTCAAATAAAATATACCCCATAGAAACGTTCCAACCTCTTTTTATTTGAATAATATAATCAAATAGCATATGTACGAAATTTCAAATAAATTCAACCACAAATAGATTATGTCCCAAACACAAATTGCACCACCTTCCCCCCACCCCTTGGAGATTGAATTTTTTAAAATGTCGAGGTAGGTGTTTTAGAAATTAAATGAGATAAATATTTTAAGCAAGCATGATTGTTTCACAAAATGTTTTCTTATTAATTTTCGTCTATACCATGTATACCGTCGTGGACTGCATGTTCGCGTTCAGGAACACTCAAAACCCCCGAATAACTAGTTTCAATCGATTTTTAATAAATCTAAAACTCCTGGAGAGGAGTGCATGATGGTGGCCCTGGGCTCCAGGTATCATTCAGTTTTAGAGAAGAATATACAAGGGCGGACCGATGTGCGCCTCAAAAGAAGAAGTTATTTCCAGCGCCAGAGGCTCACGGTTAGGCTTTGATTGCAAAAAAATACACGCTTGAACTTGATGCCGTTATCAGGTTCCGTTCGAAGGATATCACAAATGATAATAAACGTAACGATTTAATTCTTGAAAGTACTGATTTTTTGTTATTTTGCACTATAAAACGATTTCACAGACAAATTAAAAAACAGTATGTGGCAGTCGAGCACGCTACTGGATTAACATTTGACGGTAAATGAACGGTCATATTTCGAGAATCCGCCTATGATCGATATTTGTTACTGAACATCGCCCACTCTATACTTATCTCTAAAAAATTCGTGTTCAGATATCCTCAAAACTCCTGAGTAACTGCACTTATACAATTGCGTTTTTCTTATGCACGACGCATTTTTAAAGATGAATTGATCTCTTATGTTTACAAAGTTTGTAGACGGTCTCATGAATCGAATGCAGAAAAGTGCATCTCGATCCTACTTACTCCACAAAAATTGGAAGGTTTAACCTATTTTTGTGCTTTATTTCCTCGACTACAGATACCGAACAAACTATTAAAGGCGACCGCTGAATCCTGCATGAACGAACTACGAACTGAGATCGGGACAGGCGGAGAACTACAGTCCATTTCAATTTGTTAGAATTGTGACCTTGAAGAAATCTGCGCGAAGAAAGAAAGAATACACACTAGGCGTGAGCAAGACAGAAATAGTTAGCACAAGTTTGAACGAGCAGAGCTCTCGATGGGCGGTCTTAGAAGATAGGCTAGAACTGTACATTACTAAACGTAAATGTTTAGCAATTGCTTAAAACAAAAATGTATATAAATTAACAATAGAAAACAAAGCAAAAGGTTTATTAAATTAATTTTGCAAATGGTACTGTACACTTTTGTCTAGTTCTCGCTCGATGATTGGTGGAGAAATGAGCTCCGCAGACAAATATGATTGAATTTGGAATCATGCTACGGCGCATCCTAATGAAGGGAAGGGGCATATTGAAACTAACAGTAGTTCGACAATGAACGTTCGCGACCAACCCACCTTTATTCTTCAGTCCTTCTGCATAGTTTAAGCTCACAGTTTTGAGTAAAAGGAACCCACTGAAAATACTGAAAGGATATGCTCAAGCGCATGATAACGCACCACCGTACTTTACTGGTTATTTATTTAAAGTCAATTTCTTTTGTACTTTGTATGGTTATAAATAGATTTAAGTTTTACATAAATACAGGTATTTCCGATTACACGTACTTAATTGGGTATTTTATGGCTTTGTATCACTCCATTCAACAACGTACATTTTAATGAGGATGTTGAAATAGCACTGATTAACAAGGTGTATATTATCGCATTTCGCTACTTTCAAGAGTTTGTAGTGGATATGATAATGATAAAATGTAATTCGATTCTCAATTGATTTTAATGCGGCATCATTCTTCTATACCTGCAAGTAGTATTTATTGGGTTAAAGGTGTTATAGTGCACAAAATCAGTAAATAATTAACGAGACTCATCTACGAAATGTGTTTTGGCAAAGATGTTAAGACTTAATTATAGAACCAAATAGATGCTAAATAATCAAAAGCAAAATCATTTTTGAAGGCTTTAAAAATGATTGAACTCTGTTGTTGTTGATCAGATTATTGATGTTTAATGTCTACTTTGTTTCGCAGCTTATTTAACAGATTCACCAAATCAGATTTTGAAGACGTTTCTTATAATTAATTATTTACTATTTTTTTGCTGGTAAAACATTGTAACAGGGGGTAAGGTGATTTGAGTAGTTTTTATTGAAAATAATCATTTTTAGATTACACTTCACAGTTCATTTTGGCAGTTGCCATTAACGATTAAAGTCCTGTAGTACTGCTTTTAGTTGGAAAAGGTCCATTTATAAGAAATTCAGATGAAAAATGTTGATGATGGCGTCTTGAACAATTGTCTTTCTAAATAAATATTTTAAAGACATAAAACCTATGAGAATTTTACTGTCACCTATCATACATAGCACAGGGGAAGTCACTTACGCTCACGAACGGTTAATTTACAAATTCCAAAAAGATTGTTAAAGGTGTATCTTTGGAGAGCGGTGCTGTACGGGTGCGAAACATGGACGATGAGCGAAAAGGAAAAGTTGGAAGCGTTCAAAATGTGATGTTACAGGCGAATGGTGAGTGCTGAGTGTCAACGTTCTATACCCATTGTTTCGCTATAGCTTTTAGGTGTTCTCAGCTATTTAAATAAGTTACTATTTCTTTAAATGAGGTTTATTACTATGTTATTTTGTTTACTTTGCAAACAATTAGTTTATTCTTAGGTAGCTTTTGTATTGTACATTTTAAAATTGACTATTAATGATGGGTGTGTCATTAGGGGTTTATCCCAACATCATAATATTTCAATTACTTTGTGGTCCTTTATATTTATTTTGCAGTCATAAAATCTATTATTATTTTCGTTGGTGTGCAATAGTCGATACAATTGATCAGCTTCAAATCATTGACATCTGATACCAAGAATTGTTGCACGCTGGACACTCGCACGTACACCCATCTCTCCCATTCCTTTCTTATCAAGCCGCACCCATTATACCCCACTTTCTTATCTTGGACCCTGTTTCTTCTATTCCTAATCCAATTAATGTTTCTAAACCTTACTAACTCCACCTACTCTCCCTCTTAACACAATTGTTGTTAATATCCGAAAAAAGCATAAAAACACATGAATCATCATATTCACAGTGACAACCAGAGAAAATAAGTGACAACCACAAAGAACAGTGACAATCATCAGTAACAATCACCAGCGACAATCACAAGTGTGACAATCATCAGTGACAACCACCGACAATCATCAGACAATTACAATCATAGACAATCATCAGAACTAGTCAAGCATAATTACAAGCTTTTCCTAAGTGATATTAATATTTTTTAGCGTTAGGTTTTTATTTAAGTGTCAAGTTTGAATAAACAGCACATTAAAAAACTAACGTGAGTTTTAATCATAAAACAAGTTCGTCAAACCAGGCGTCAATAGTGAGGATACCGTGGATAGAGAAGGTTGAAAATGAAGAGGTATTAGAAAGAATAGGATAACAGAGGTCATTATGAAGGTCAATAAGAAATAAGCGAGATTAAAACACCTCCTCAGGCATGAAGGGCTAGTTAGAAACTTATTGGAAACAAAAACAAGAGTTAAGAGTAGAGGTAGACCTATATTAGATTACTGTTGACAAATAGTTAAGAATAGGGGTTGTTTTAGCTTTAGGGAAATGCGAAGATCAGTTCAGGAAAGGAAAAAGTGGAGGTGCGTGTCCAACTAGGCTTAGCACTGATGATCTTATGATGATGATGATAAAGGAATCCTTGGCAGTCGACAAAATTTAAGAGATTGAAATTAATTGGCGTTCCTGATTATTAAGCTTTTTTTCGTTAAGAGTCCATTGGCTGGTGTAGCCTAGAGATGTAAACCATTCCTGAGCATTCCGTTTGTGTTTTCCTTTGAAAAATACTGGAATAGTAATAATAATCCGCTTATAATCTTTAGCTTTTGTTCTGTCTTTCGTCCATCTCATCCTTCTCACCTGAACCACCACCCACCTTTCCCCATGATTCCTAAAAGGTGACTGAAAAGGGCCATCAACCCTACCTCCCGCTAGAAGTCAATTAAGAAATAGGCGATATATGTTGGTAGGACACCTTCTCAGGCATGAAGGTCTAGTCGGAGACATATTAGAGGCAGAAACAGGAGTTAGGAGGAATAGAGGTAGACTTAAATTAGATTACTGTTCACAAATAGTTAAGGATGTAGGATGTTCCAGTTTTAGGCAAATTCGAAGATTAGGTCAGGATGGGAAAGAGTGGAGGTGTGTGTCAAACCAGTCTTAGGAATGACGACCTTATGATGATGAACACAGATAACAGTTACTGCTCAGTCGTTTCCGAACTTCGCCTCTACAGTTTAAGTTGCATTCATTTAAAAAGTGATATCCGCTCAACAGTTGTTGATATAATATAAATAGATACAAATTATTCCCATTGAGAAAGGTACAGGTACAATGTATCTAAACAAAATAGAAGGGACGCTAATCAACTTAACTTCACCAACACAAATTAATTTAAATTAGGGTAGATTAAGGTATCCACTATTTTATCATTTGTATCTATTTATAACATATGAACGACTGTTGAGCGGATGCGAATGAGTAGTGACTGTTATCTATGGTAAGTGACTATGAAATTCGCACAGGTGTGCGAAACTTGTTTAAAAAACCTAAGCCTATTTTTTTCTTCTGAGATTCTTATATATAGACCCTTTTCAACTAAAAGTAGTGCTACAGGAGTTTAACAACTACCAAAATGAACTGTTAAGTGTAATCTAAAAGTGCTTATTTTCAATAAAAACTACTAAAACCACTTTCCCGCCGATTATTTCATGTAACTTTTTTATAATTAGGTCATTTTCAGTCATTTCCAACCAGAAAAAGTTACGTTTTCGAGAATGCCGAGATACGGAAGGTTTACTTTTTGCTTCTTCAGGCATTTTGAATTAAAATGATAAACTGTTTATTAAAAAAACAAAAATTAAATCAAGTTTCTTCTAGATTTAAATTTTATATTTGGTTGACAGCATTTCTACTACTTTTCATCGAAAGTAGATTTAATGTATTTAACGAAATATTGTAATTATTTATAATCTTATGTGCAGTTTACTGGAAAATGTAAGCGCACAAATGCGTTTATGCTTATGCTTGATTAGTTTAGATTTACATAAGTGCAAAACAAAACGATAAAATATCCATACGAGGGTGGATTGATAAGTTTCCGGCCTAACCAAGAGATGACGCCACTAGGCCTACCTTGAGGTGACATTCTATAGTACCATCCTTGGATAGCTTGTAGCTATAGTTTCAGCCCGATCTCCTTGCTAGTGTAGGTTTGACAGCACGCTGAACANTTGTTTTTCTTGGTCAGGCCGGAAACTTATCAATCCACCCTCGTATAACTGAAGTGCTCTGCAAACTCCAAACCGAATAAAATTATTCACGGAAAACTGCATTACGAATTAGCGTCGGATAGTTAAAATTGAAAAACATTAAACGAATAACACTGAAATGTAATATCTAAAACATTAAAACATTTATAGAGAAAAAACAACGTAATAAACTAATGACAGCTGAGAAGAGAAGTTTGTGTGCGATCAAGCACACGTGTGCGTGAACGGCTGATCGATTCGCCGACTAGCCGCAGGCGCCTTTATTCATGTGCGCCGTATTTGTAAATGTGTGTGTCGTACTTGCATTCTGGAAAAGCGGTTAAACAGTTCAAAGAAAAAATAAACTAATCCGGATGTTTCCAGAAGGTTCAAGAAATTATACAAAAGGGTATTTAAAGGAAAAAAACGAGATAACATCTTAAAGATAAAATGGAGAGGTCTGTCCGAAAAGTATCCGACCTGCCTTCATATCTCCGCGCTGCGCTGGCTTTAATTTTCGTCATCGTGTAAGTGGCATTCTTCAAAGTAGTCCCCATTTGCTGGTGCCATTTTCCGAAGCAGTTCTGGAAGTCAGTTTTTGGAATAGTTTTAAGTGCTCTCGTCGCATTATATTCAACCATTTTATTCTCATCAAAGCGGTGCAAAAGCTGCAGTGGGCTTTGTCGGAACTATACGGAGGTTGACAAAGCAATGTGATTTTGTGTTATTTGATGAGTGCGCTGCGCTTGACCAAAACTGCGGCCGATTTCTTATCACTGCATCAAGCAATAATTTTAGAATTTCAACGTAATATTCCTTATTAATCGCCTGACCTTTTGATATATATTCGAGGTGCATAACACCTTCAGGATAAAAAAAAACAATCTGCATTGTCTTGATATTGCTCCGACTTTGAAGTGCTTTTTTATGACGTAATTCGGACGAGACCTTCCACTGTGAAGATTGTTGTTTTGTTTTGCCAAGTTTGAAGCCAAATTTCATGCAAATTCGTTAATTTCATCTTTCAGTTATTTTTAGCAATAAGAAAATCCGACCAACGCAAAAAAACCTTGTAAAAGGATACACGCTGCGCATGCATTATACGTCGTGTAAGTGTCAGCGAGCAACCAATAAGTTCCTGAGGTTTTACTGTTGACGTTCATCCCTCGCAGAGGTCGCTCGAACATTCTGGCGCGAAGATATAAAAGCAGGACGAATACTTTTCGGATAGACGTCGTATTTACTGAAATTACAAGTTGTTGTCGAATAAACTGAAGCGGATAAAGATTTTGGATTATTACGCCCATGAGTTTCTGACTAGAAAAGCGGTCATACAAATGGATATATGAATGAGTACAAGACGTAATCTTTTGAAATAACTGATTACAATCCATTTCAGTTTGTTAGAATTGTTACTTTGAAGAAATCTGCGCGAAGATAGAAAGAATACGCACTAGGCGTGAGCAAGATAGAAATAGTTGGAACAAGCCTCAACAGGCAGAGTTCTAGATGGGCGATTTTAGGAGATCGGCTAGAACTGTACAGTACTAGACGAAAATTTTAAGCAATTTTCTATAACAAAAATGCATATTAATTAACAACAGAAAACAAAGCAAGAGTTTTATAGGTGTATAGAGCATTAAGTTAATTCACTTGTTATTATTTTTGGCTAAATATGCTTTTAAATAAAGCATATTCTTAAATTTTAACGAGGCAGTTTAAATAATTTTGCAAATGGTACTGTACACTTTTGTCTAGTTCTCGTTCGATGATCGATGGAGAAATGAGCTACGCAGACAAATATGATTGAATTTGGAATTATGCTACGGCGCATCCTAATAAACGGAAGGGGCATATCTCTAATTTCTTGAAACGAACAGTAATTTGATGTTTTTCAGGAACTGGCTTGAAATTGCCCAGTAACGATTTTGTAGAAATTACTTCTTGAAGAAGAAATCAAAAGGAGTTGGTATTCATTTATTAAATTTCAAAAGTTTGACCAATAACAGGTTGTTGAAAAAGAAATACTAGACTATTTTATTGAGCATATAATAAAACCTACCGTTACTTTCTGAATTTCTTAATAAAGAGGCATATCTAATATCGAAAATAAACGTTCAATATTAATTTCAGCAAATTGCAATTCTAAAAGCATTGGCTTCTTGAGAAATTATACAATGAACTTGTTCTGTTATATAACCTCTGAAGGAGCTAAAGTTTGACGAAACAATTGTCAAGTGTTATTCAAATTTGTTGAAATTTACTTTTGGTGTTTATTTTCTATATTAGGAAGCATGAAGTGCTTCTTTATCCAAATCGAGTGTATTCTAATCATTAAGTAGGTAAATGAAATGGTATTATTTCAATAAAATTATTCAGAGCAGCTAATATGACCAACGAATGTAAGACAACAAATGTATTATACGTAATAACTCCAGAATAAATCAAACTTAAAATGCTCAATGATCGGTTAGAACACATATGTAAATGTTTTTAAGATAAACTAAGCATTATTCCTTCCAAATTTGCGTAATCTTTTGTAGATAAATTAAAAACGGAATGTCCTGTTAACAGAGAACGATTTTTTTTGTACATCGGTCAACTTTAATGATGTTTCTTCAGGTGGAAGTATCTACATTAATATACAGTGTAAACTCTTTATAACGTCACTCGATTTAACGACAAAATCCTAAAAACGTCGAAATTGCTTGACTTTGGTTGGTTTACATTGTTGTCTATACAATATTACACTGTATATAGTGTCACGCTCACTCTATTTAACGACAACAATACGGCATTATAAATCATTAAGCAGTACTTTCTAAGTTGTCGAAATAGATAAGAACTGCAGCTGTGTACGTTGTTGAAGAAGACGATCCTGTCCCTCCATCAAGCATCAAACAAGCACTTGATGCAGCGAAACTATTAAAAAAATACTTTTTACATAATCAAATTGATCCAGCAGTATCTCAAGATATGAGTAAGATACGTAACAAAATACAATTAAAATATTGGAGCAGCAAAAAACATCAGACGAAGATAACAGGCTATACGCAATGAATGAATGATAATGTTCTCCATTTAAAGGCCACTGTTTACAACGCCGAAAAATGTTCAGTCCCTTAAGTGTCGTTACATAGAGTTTACACTGTATATTCAATAGACATACATTAATGTGAAAATACTCTTGTATTATAGACACTCTCAATGAAACAAGTATCTATACATTATAAAATAAGTGCCTGTAAACCATTTATCGTTTAATAAATCTATTTTATAATGCATTCAATTATAATCCTTGTTTTGAGTTTTTTTTCTGGTTACTATGGTTCTAGATGGGTCACTTCAGTCAAGATGAAAATATGGAATTTAAAAAACTCGTTAAGGAAATTTCATAATCTACCCATAAATGTACAGTTTGTTAATTAAGCAACAGTTTATTTGCATTGCATCAATAAAATGAAACCGTAATTTTGTTTGATGTGATTATAATTTTCGGCTTCAAAAATTACAGTTATTGACATATACGGTGAGGACGAGTGGATTGGAACAAATTCATTTAAAATTCAGGATCTTTATTTTTGGCTGCGGGTTGTTTCATTTTCTTGGTAAATTTATGAATACAGGGTGGACCAAAACTAAGCGACTACCACTGACTTTATTTTTTCAAATGGAAGCACCTATTTATTATTGAATTATTAAATTCTGCATCGAATTTTAAGTATGTTTCATGTACTTAGACGAACTGCAATATTACATAACACCCAGATTGACTGCGCTTTACCCAAATGCTGAGAGCCCAAATATACCAGCAGATTCGGTATGACTCCAATGGAATGGAGCACCTTCACACTATTCGCAAATATTACGAGAATACATTAACAATATTTTCCTAAATAGATGGATCGAATGAGAGGCGTTATCGCATGATCAGCCAGATCTCCAGACATGACCCCATTAGATTTTTATCTGTGGGGTTGTCTGAAATCTAAAGTCGACTCCAATAAACCGGAAAATATTGAAGAAATGAAGAACAAAATTAGAGCTGAAATACAACAAAACCAGTCACAAATCTTGTTTGATAAATTTCCAAAAAATAAAACCCTAAATTTTAAAAGTATTTATTCCAACTGACGCGCCTTCCCAAATTTGAAAATATATCGATACCTGCTAATTTAGGTGTAGGACATGGTACATGAAACATAGTTGAGAATTCTATGCAGAATTAAAAACTGTAATAAAAATAGGTGGTTGTAGCTTATTTTTGGGCCACCCGGTATACATGAATTTACCACAAAAAAATCCGCAGTCAAAAATAAAAAATTGACGTGTCCGAGCGTTTTTTCAAAAAGCAAATCCCTGAATTTTAAATGAATTTTTCTAACTCACGCGTTTCCCACTGTATAAAAGAAATGACGACCTTTTGAAGACCGAATTAGTATAATTCATAAAAATAGAAAAGAGTACCTACTGATCCTAAGTAAAAACTTTCAGAAACACCTGATTTGACAGATACAGTGCAAGAATTAAGGTACCTCAGCCAATTATTGCCATGTTCCTAATATTACCAGCGGAGCCAAAATCCTGACGTCATTACTCTTGCGGCCGGTATACATACTAAAACATTCTTAGGAATGAAATCAACTAATTGAACGTACTCGAAAAGTCTCCAGTCTACACAAAGCATCAGAAACATAGAGACCGCTTTTTGTTTACCCCGGTTATAAAAAACTATTTGTTTATTTGACGTCGTATTGGCTGTCCAATTAAAATAAAAAGTGCAAAAAATTACACAAGGTACCTACTTACATACATATTTTGTTATTATACTACTTTTATGTTTATTTTAAAGGTACTTCCTGAAATCGTTAGTTGCTTAGTACAGTCACATGTGCCTAAATATTGCCATCTTCAGGTAGACCAAATATTGCCATGGCAATATTTGGCATATTCATTTTTTCTTGCCTTAAATAATTTAATTTATAATAACTAATATATGTAGGAAACAAATAATTCATATAATTATCATATGTTATTATTTACAGAGGCAAAAAAATATGCGAACTACCCGTACCTAAAGATGGCAATATTAG
>NW_020442440.1:194581-224189 GCF_000699045.2 Agrilus planipennis
GTTCCAAATATTGTCATTTTTCAATGCTTTTAAAAAAGCTAAAATAAAAAAAAATAATTTAAATTATAAATATATGGTATACCCTCCATTCTAGAGAAGAACTGTAGAATGGTTCCTGTAACGTACCAGGTTGATCTAGTTGAAAATGTTGAAGTAAAAAATAAAAATTCCTTAGGGTGGCAGTAATTAGCTTAGGTACCTTATATTTCCTATATTTCACAATTTGAGAACTCCCTGACGTATAATTTGGAAGCCAATTCATATACGAATAAAGAAATTGGAAGTGGTCAGTATTCTGTCGAAACTGTCAGACGCAGATCGCGATTTCGATATTGTTGGATCTCATCAGCGCGTCGCAGACAGATTAGACAGAACACAGACCAACTTTTACTCGCTGTCTTAACAGCGCGTTTAAGAAATCCTCCAAATGGCGTGGTAAACGCCATCTGTAGTACAATGTTGCATTTTACGGATCACTATGTATCGCAGTCTAAGGATGTCCAGGCGTAGCTCACTACTAAGTTCTAAAATCAGAATTTTTTAGATTTTACTTATGTCTACTTAAACGTCGATATTTTATAGCACTAGGATGATTATATATTATACGAGGATAATAAAGCTCTTTTTCCATTAAATTGGACTATACATAATAAACGGTGAGACTACAATTTCTGTAAAGTTAACTCGATATATTAGTGAATTAATTTTACCCACTACAGATAACCTCAAATTAATGAGGAAAAATTGTTGATGCTGTCGCTCCCTTGTTGAGAATCGAACTTGGGCCCCTGGTTTTATTGGCGAGAAGAGTATTGGTGCATATAACTAGGAAATCGGTTCGATTCCCGCCAAGGGAGTGACAATAGCAATAATTTTTCCTCATTAATTTGAGGTTATCTGTAATAGGTAAAATTAGTTCAAAAAATAATTTGTTAATACAATAACCGGTATTTTATTATCAGAAGGTTTAATGTAACATAACTAGAAACGATCAGTTAACAAATATGAAACACTTTGACATTTTTCGTAGTGGTTAATATGAAATATTAATATGACAATTTACGTGAGGTAGTTTGTAGTGTGTAAAAAATTGGAAACGAATTTTCATAATATTAATATTTTATATTAACCACTACTAAAAATGTGAAAGTGTTTCATATATATGTGGTATATATAATTACATTAGTTCGACAGATCTGTGACTTAATAGTTCGGTGTGTCATTGCTGTTGTTTTCTCTCGTAGCTTACGTCAGAGCATTGGTGCGTAACGCCAAAGGTCCCGGGACCGATTCCCGGCGAGTGTGTGGCAACAGCAATAAATTTTCCCTCATTAACCTAAGGTAGTTTGTAGTGTGTAAAAAATTGGACATTAATTTTCATATTAACTTTCCAAATAATTGGAAGAGACATTGTCAGCCGGTCGTGATGCTGGAGAGATTATACTGTATTTTCTTTATTGACTTGGTTCCAGATAGATTTAATATCCGAGTTAATTGATTTTTCCAGTTAGGCAGTTTTTCCATTATAAATTGCACGTACCTGTGTTTTATAATTTGCTCCTAATCGCGAAAAATCAATTTAGTCGGCCGAAAGGCCAGTAATTTTATACTAAAAATGAACTGGCTATTTTAGACGATTTGAACGTTTCATTATTGCATTGACTTCAAGAACACGTTTAGAAATATGCTTTTGAAATATATTATGATTGCTAGAATAATAGCAATTGCTTCATCAACAGAAAGGGATAGTAATGCTGACCAATTCGCATTTCTCACTTCAGTATAATATAATTCTAATTTAGTGCACTTAAAATCAAAGATCGAAGTTAAAAAACGCGACTATTACAATTAGTTCTGGATGACGAGATAAACAAACGGTTCTTCATGTTTTTAAACTGAGAATTCCATTTTTTGATGAAGAATATAAGTCTACTTCATTAAATTCGTTTAATACATTGTCGATCTGATACAAATCATTTGGACAATTCCCAATTGATAATACAACCGTTCCCCTCAATGTTTTTGAACAGTTATAATCACCCTATCAAAGCAAGGCCATTACAATTCGATTTAATTAAAAGCGAATATCCGAACAAATAAATATTCTGTTGTAGTTCCTTCTTGATGTTTATGTAGTGTCTAATTTGTGCATTGATAAAGTCAGCTTTGACCACATAAATGATCTCTTTTTTAAAAGCTGCAAAACGGTATTTCTGTCTTCAGAGAAGAAAGAAGGAGAAGAGATTCCTTTATGCGGATTTCTAGGCAGAGATATCCACGTTATACCAGGAAGCGACAGGTCAAAGTTTCCTATGCCATTTTGACATTTCTCCAAATTATCAAATCTCAAGTAGATTTTTGCAACATCAATTTATCAAATTTGTTCCGCTCAATTTTCATTCAGAGGTTTTGGCACCTTTCGAAGGCTGTTGGAAAAACCGTAACAGAAACATTTTAGTTTCCCATTGGTTTTGAAAGCAATGCTTCTTTGATCACTGGCAGAAATATCATCGCAATCGAAGTAGACAAAGTAACCCTAACCATCACGAACTGCACGTTTAGATAATTGACTTCTCTAGGTTAATTCCCTTTGAGACATCACATTGTGGCTCAGTTTTTCTTTTTGGCAGACCACTCTCATCCTTAGACTGCTCTTTCAAGCATTTTGAATCAATATAATAAACCATGCAACTCTTCCGATTCATCGCCATAAGGTCGCGCCCAACTTCCGCTTTATGCTAAAAATTTGCTCTAAATGCATTGCCCCAAAATAAACATAATAGATAGGAAGACTGTTAAGAAGCCAGAAATCTTTAGAAACTAGGAAAACATTAACAATAACACATAAAATAGTAAAACTATTTATGAAGAGTATACGTGGGTGACCACAAGTGTAATTTACGTTTAACTAATAATAATTAGATACTGAAAAACTATGGTTATCATCTATAAATGAAACCTACAGTTAATCAAAAATATTATAACCATTATCTTTATTATTTTCTTCATCATCATAAGGTCATCAGTCCTAAAACTGGTTGGACACGCACCTCCACTCTTTCCTATTCTGAGCTAATCTTCGCATTTCCTTAAAACTAGAATAACCCGCATCCTTAACTATTTGCGAACAGTAATCTAGACTAGGCGTACACCTACTTTCTGCCTCTAATATTTCTTTAACTAGACCTTCATGTCCGAGAAGGTGTCCTACCAACTTATTTAGCCTATTTCTTATGCGATTAACAAAAAAAGAAATATTTTTAAAATTAAATTTATTCTAGCTTTAACGTTTATGTTTGGAAAACAGCTGTTCTGTGTACTATTGTCGTATTTGAAAAATTTTTCAAGGTTAACATTGACTTCGGCAGTGCACACGCACACACGGGCCCACTTCCATCGCAAGTCGATTGACTATATCCAATTAAATGTTGAAATAATTTCAGAATCTTAAGTGCAGTTTACCGGAATAAGTAAGCGCAAGTACATTTACGCCTGATTAGTTTAAATCTGTACCAATACAAAATAAAATGATGAAATATCCATGAAGCTAATAGAGTTCTTCGTACTCGTAAATATAAACTAGATAAAATTATTCATGGAAAACTACTTTATGAGTTAGCATCCGTCAGGCAAAATTGAATAAAATAAAACGGAGAAGGTAGATATCTAATATCTAAAATATATATTAAAACAGTTTGAGAGAAAAAAAGCAAAGAGTAAAGGGAACTATTATAATATAAATAATAAAATACTAAATGTTGAGAAGAGACTTAATATACCTTTAACGATAGAATGTAATCAAAATAAGAAAAGCAGTTAGATATCCACTTGAGAAGAAGAGACGAGAAAACTTCCTAAAAGATTAAAAGGAGAAGAAACTCAGTGTATACAGATAAATACAATAATTTCATGTATGTACTGAAATTAAACCTTCTTCGAATGAAATTTTTTTGTGTCACTCGATTCCTGTATCTGCCCATTTCGAACAAGAGTTTTGAATATTTAGGAATAGAAGTAGAAATAGCCCTTGATAAGTTACAATAAATTTCTGTTTCCGAAAAAGTACGTTGCAGCCAAGCTAATAAAGAACATTAAAAACGAAAATAATTTCAGTAATAATAGAAAACAATATGTGGGGTTATAACAGTAGCGTTAACAGGGACGTGTAAGTATAACAAGATTTATTAAAAGAAACAAATTATAAAATGAATAAGATTAAATATCAAGTTCAGAACATAGAAGCTTTACATGAATGAGGCAAGCCCTCACGACGCCTCGAGGGTTACTCTTTGACGGACTCATTAGGTCCTTTTTAAAATTGTACAGTACTCAGTACTCATTACTTGAACATATTTTGTCCTTGGCTTTCTTGACCGTCCAAGAGGTCCTTTTCTGTAAGCAGAGATAATAAACTTATTGATAGGGTTGCGGCCGAGGATCTGGCTGCCACATGTATATTTTCTTAAATCTAATTAAATAATTTTAATTTAGCTAAAAATAAATGTCAACTCAAACTCAAATTTAAAGTAAAAATACTTCAGAATTAATACAGAAAATTAAAAATGTAAAAATACCACCTCATGCGAAACTCTTATCCTTTGATGTTCCAAATTTATTTCCAAGCAGTAGAAGTTTATTTATAGTTAGAAATTTAATAATAATCACACTACAAAACACTTAAAAAGTTTAAACGCCTTCATCCTTTGCTTAAATTAAAACTACTTTCAATTCAATGAACAAATATTTACCTGTACAGAAGGCTTAATTATGGGAAATCGGTTAGCCCGTCGTTTGCCGAAATATTCTTGAACCAATAAATGTAAAGGGGACTGTGGTGTAAGATTAAACCTTTTCCTTTTTGTTTATTCATGAACCACTTAGAAGAGCGTATAATAAGAAACTTCATTTATAAGAATAACTTTTTACTTTGGTGTAGGTTTGTAGACGATATTATTACTTATTATATGAATATTAATTTAAGGTAGAAGAAGAAATAAACAATCAAATTAATTTTCTTTAAATTTAACTGAAATAAGCTATAATATACCACATCTTCCATTTACCACATACGTAATTACGCATAATAAACCATTTCATCCAATATGTACAACATAAATTAACTGTTAATATATAATAACATGATTCCTAACCACCCCAATGCGTAAAAATAATTAGTTAAAGGAGTTAAATATTTATTTTTTTCCCTTTAGTTTGGATATGAATAAGCAAAGAATCTACGCAGTTAAGGGTTGGGATGTTTATATTTGTGGGTAGAACCGACACACAATCATTGTAATATTATCCTTTAATGATGGCACGTGGTTATTAATTCCTGTAAAAACATATATTTTTAATTATATTTGTGTTGTTTTAACTCATTGTTTCCATACACATTACCTTGTAGCAGTTGTCAGCATCGAACTATTTGGAAATTATGTTTATCTAATTGAAGAACCTACCTTGATAAAGCATCCCTATTAGAGGCGATACACAAATATAAACCTTTTAACCCTTAACTTCCTAGATTTATGTTAAAAAATTTTTACAAAATACTGGTTCTAATCTTTCAAGAATAGATCAATTATTATACGGGAAATAACAAAAATTAGTTCTGAAATTAAAAATATAATTATAGCGTTACTTCGATAAAAAAAGATATAAGGCTATAAAGTGAGAAATAATTAGGAAGTGTAGGACAGCTAAGGAACAGTGAGCTGATATGAGGTGTAAAGAAGTAGAAGAAAAAGTTTGAAGTAGGTAAAACCGATGAGGCGTATAATATAACTAAAAGGCACTCTAGAGAAGTAGGGTACAATACTAATGATATAAGAAACGAGGCGGGGGTCACTTTGATAGAAAATGAGGAAAAGGCAGATAGGTGGAAAGAATATTTCGAGAACCTATATGCTGGCCATGAGTTAGGAGATATATTAGAGAAGGAAGATAGTGTGCAGATAGGTGAGCTAGGACCCCATAATGAGATAAGAGTTCGATGTAGCATTAAAAAACTTAAAAAAATAATAAGACGTCAGGTGTAGAGCTAAGCATAACGGTAGGAATAGATATATAGGGGCAAAATATTAGTATGGTTAGATTTCCAGATGATATAGCGGTATTAGCATCTAGCAAGGAGGAGTTAAAGTTTTAAATAAAATGGAAAAGGTACTGACAAAACTCTCTATCTATTTATTTATCTATCTACTTACTGCTGCTGATAAGTTCCATGTTATGGTTTTAGCAAATCATTGTTTTTTCGTATTTTTGTATTCACGTACTTTAACAAGTAATATAATTTTTTGAATAAAGATAACTGACTATGAAGAAAAGTAGACATATACAGTACATAAATTTGCTTAACACATGTTTATGCTTTTCAAATCTGTCTTATTAAAACAACAGCAATAATGTAAAGTTTAAACTCGAGCAATCTTATACCTTTATTACCATTAACCTATTTACGACTTAACTGAAGTACCATTAAATGTTTGTCTTCTAAAGTCTTTGTTCGGAAATGATGGTTGTTCTTTTGTAATGCTGTTATTATCGAACTACTTTTAATGGGTATTAAATTAATGTTACGTAGTTTATCTGAGTGTAAAAAAATACGAATCCGCTTTTATCTCTTCATTCTTCGGCTAAGGAATAGCAGATGCACAATTAATCATGACCTACTTAGTTTACCTATTAAATACTGATTGTAGATGCATTGACTTCGGTTATTAAAGAACTTTAAGTTCTTCATCAGCAATTTATCGACTTCACCATGTATTAACTTGTTTTTGTTTCTCAAACTACTGCTGAATGCAGGTACTATAACGATTGAGAAAATACCGATACATGCCGTCATTAATAGATGTTTAGTGCTACTTGTAGCTCTTAAAAATATTTAAGTAAATTAATTTTCAAATTACCGCTACTGATAACCTCAAATTAGTGAGGAAAAATTGTTGTTGCTGTCTCTTTAATATACTGAAAACCCTACAAAAATTCTTCTAAAACATTATTCTTACTACTTTATGAATATGCTACAGTATAAATCAAATAGCATTCAATGCCTATGAAGTACAGATTTTGCAGAAAGAACTTAGGTTAGGATAACCAACTACTTCACATTACGAATGAACTCGTTTACAATTTTTTTATTGTATAACTTAAAAGTTAATACATCAAATATTAGACTTAAAAATAACCAGTTTATCTCGCAAAGTTTGCTTTAAATTTAATTATACTCAAAATGTAACTACGCTTGACGTCACACTCGTCGATCTAGATTATTTTATCGTCGTGTAGCAGAATGCTTTAAGTTTGGATGAGTTGATTGATACGTAGGTATATTAAGCAGTTTTAAATATGAGTGCTGATCAAAAAGGTCTGTATAGGCATGTCATTGTCCACTATATCAAAAATACTTCTCTTACCCTTAGTGAGAGGGGAATCGTCCAACTCCCAGATCTGAGGAAGCTCGGAAAGTGGTCTAAGATCAGACGGGTTAACATTTCTTCGTCAATAGTGGCATTAGAGCTTTACGGTACCCAGAATGACTTTAGGATTCTTTGAAAAGATCCTATCTAATCTGGTTCAGAATGACTTTAGGATTCTTTGAAAAGATCCTATCCAATCTGATTATCTTTACTCCTTAGTTAATAATGCAAAAGATAACCCAGCCTTCAGTTTTTTCAATTTTACGGAGGTGCCTCCTTCTTTAAGGTGTTATTCCACCAACAGACGCCACTATTTATGCTCATCGGTTTGGTGGGACAGTTACTCACGATCGACCACTGATCATTTCGCTGAATTAGCGAGTGACCTCCTTTACGGTAGGAACGTCCTAATATAGAGATTCTGCCCGGAAAAGCTTCTTTCCAAAGATACAGGGTTTAGCAGCTATCTACCACTTTTTAGGGAATTTAACAGAAAAAATTGTTTTATGGCTGTATATCCTAAATTGCGTTACGTATTTTTCGCAAGTCATGTTGTTATAGAGATAAAAGTACATCTTCGTGCCTTTAGAATATCATATCGCTTTTCGAAACAAGGTTGCGCACACCTTAGTTGAATTGGAGTAATGCTTATGGTCGTTTTACTGCTCTACGCTCCAGTAAAGGGAATTGTATCTCAGCGACGATAAGAGTACCTTTTTAGGCATTTATTTAACAAAATTAATGGCAGCAGCGTGCTGATTTCCTCATCTATTACAGGTGCTATAGTTTTTATATAATTCGATAATTATTTCACAATACAACACATCAGGTTTTAAAATGACATACATAGTCTAGATTATTTTTGAAGGAGTTTACTGTCTCATTGTTTAAACACTGATCTGGTAGAGCGTTCCAATTGTTGACCACTCTGTTCACCAGGAAGTAAGATCGTTGTCCTACTCTTGTTCGTTCCTTCCTCAGTTTCATCCGGTGTCCACGAAATTGGCTGCCGTTATAGAAACCATTTAGGATTTTACATACTTCCTTCCCCGCTTCCTTCAGTCCTCCAGGGTTGGAAGACTATTTTCCGATATCTGTCTGAGTAACTTATATTTCTCAGTTCTCTCGGGATTTGTGACCAATTATTGGATCTCTTCAGATGTTTCTTGTCCTTTTCGTAGTACCGGGACCACACGATATTTGCATATTCAACAACTGCTCTCACAAATATCGTGTAGATTCTCGCCATTGCAGGAGCTTTCAGGTTAGAAAAAGCCCGTCTCATGATGTACAGTAGAAAGTTAGCGCGTTTGATCACTGCCGCAACATGCCTTTCCCATTCAAGGTCTTGCTTTACAAGAACACCAAGATATTTTTGAGCAGAGGTGAATTGAAGCGGGTGTCCAGCAAGGTGGTACTCTAGTTTCTGATTATTTTTTTTTTAAAACTGAACATTTCTCATTGTTCAGCAGTAAGGACCAGATCGAGGACCATCTTTCCAGCGCTTCAAGATCAGTTTACAGTTCAGCATGTTTCAGTGGAGGGTTATCAAATAGTTTAATATCATCTGAATAGCTTTGTAGGCCCTATTTAAATTCACTACCCAAGTCGCTGGTATACAATATGAAAAGGATTGGATAGATGATTTACTACCGGTGCATATTTGGAAACACCAGTCAGTTAGGTATTCACGAATCCAACGAAACAATTTCCCTTGTACCTCTGGACTGATAAGATGTTTATACGGGACTTTGTCAAATGCTTTGTCGTAGTCTAAATAGATCACGTCCATGGGTTGATCCTGATCAAATGATTTAGTGCCACGTCCAACAAACATGTGAGATTCGTTACAGTTGATCTTCCAGGGACAAACCTATGCTGTGTTTCTGGGATTAAGCCAATTGTATTTTCAGAATCTCATTAGTTTTTTATCACTTCCAAGCATATCCCTATCATTTAACAGGATGCTTGAATGCTTGACACACCACCATAGCCCTGATCTACTATAATATTTTACTTAATTTCATAAAATTGTGTAACGCCATTTCTTTAAGAGGTCAGAAAAGCATTAACTTTTCGTTCAACTTTTGATAATCTGCATCTCCGAAGCGAAATGTTTCCGGGCATAAGCTTGTATGAATTTTTTACTCAAAATAATTAATACTACCGTCTGTCATAATATTTACATTTCCTCCTAAATCACCTTGTATGTAACAATAGTATGTAATTAATTATAATGTTACGATGTTACTCGTCTCTGAGATTTGTTCTACAGTTGAGCCGTTCCCTAAAGTATGTCAGGTAAGAAGTTAGGTAGTGGCAGTGGTATATTTTTAGACGTTTTTATTTAGCCTCGGGTGGTATACAAGTAAAATGTCCTGCTGTACCACATTTTTAAATATAATAAACTCTTAATCGAATAAAATAATTCGATGTGGTCTGTATTCTGTCGAAACTGCCAGACGCGGATCGCGATTTTGATCTTCTTGGATCTCATCAGCACGTCGCAGGCAGCTCCGACAGAACACAGACAGACCGACTTTTACCTGCTGTCTTAATAGCGCGTTTTAGAAAATACCACAAATGGCGCGGTAAACGCCATCGCGTTCCGCGTCTGGCAGTTTCGACAGAATACAGACCATTTCGAATTATTTTATTCGATTATTATGGTAACGTGCCTATCACGTTGAGGTTAGCTACGCCGGGATTCGTTTCAGCAAATATATATCCCTATATTTAAATGGATCTTGTTGGAGCATACGTAATCCTAAAATGTAGCATCGTAATGCAGATGGCGTTTACCGCGTCATTTGTGGTATTTTCTAAAACGCGCTGTTAAGATAGCAGGTAAAAGTTGGTCTGTGTTCTGTCAGATCTGTCTGCGACGCGCTGATGAGATCCAAAAAGATCGAAATCGCGATCCGCGTCTGGCAGTTTCGACAGAAAACCGACCACTTCGAATTATTTTATTCGATTATGGTAACGTGCCTATCACGTCGAGGTTAGCTACGCCGGGATTCGTTTCATCAAGTAGATATCGATTTTTTTAAATGGACCTTGTTGGAGCATACGTAATCCTAAAATGTAGCATCGTACTACAAATGGCGTTTACCGAGCCATTTGTGGTATTTTCTAAAACTCTTAATGGTTTTAAGAAATTTATTTCGTTAACAAAACTAAATGAATGAAGAAATGTATACAATGAAAATATNCAGACAGCTCCGACAGAGCACAGACCAACTATTACCTGCTGTCTTAACGGCGCGTTTTTGGAAATACCATAAATGGCGCGGTAAACGCCATCTATAGTACGATGTTACATTTTAGGATTACGTATGCTCCAACAAGGTGCATTTAAATATATGGATATCTACTTGCTGAAACGAATCCCGGCGTAGCTAACCACTACGTGATAGGTACGTTACCTTAATCGAATAAAATAATTCGAAGTGATCTGTATTCTGTCGAAACTGCCAGACGCATCAACGGATCTTGTTGCAGCATACGTAATCCTAAAATATAGCATCGTACTACAAATGGCGTTTACCGAGCCATTTGTGGTATTTTCTAAAACTCTTAATGGTTTTAAGAAATTTATTTCGTTAACAAAACTAAATGAATGAAGAAATGTATACAATGAAAATATTAAATGCAAAAATGTGCAAGGACTTGATTGGGTTGAAAATGTAACGAATGATTTGATCTGACTGACTTGCTGTTTGATTGAATTAAGTGTTTATATAAATGTCGAAGTAAATAGCTAGAAAGTGGTTACGTTATTTGCTGATGAATACATAGTGTATTTGTAATATAATAGATATAGTGAACGAGACGACTAAAACTACCTTAATTTGGGAAAACCAGATGAGGGTTGTGAATTGAGTTGTAAAATGACCCAAATGGTCGAACATGATTATGAATGACTTAATTAATAATGACAAATTTGCAAACTAAACTAAAATTTTATAACTAACTAGTATACCTGTTGTAAACGTCTTTGATAAAACCGAACAACTCATACACAGTATTATGTAATGTAGGAGTTAACGTTGGACGAAATTCGATCATTATGCGTCCTAATTTGATACTAATTAGATTGGAAACAACAAACGTCATCTACACAAAGCTTGTTTTGTTAATCATGCCCATAATAGTGTGTTGCAACAGTAGTAGCAAATACCCACCAGATGGCGATATATTGCCCCCATTTGGAGCTAAGAATCAAAAAATTATGTCAACGTACAGTCTAGTAAAATACCTACCCTTATTTCTTTACTTATTTAAAAGTGATTCCGAAGTGGTGATTCCAATTGTCGCAGATATTTGTCTAGGTATACAGGATGCCTCTGAAATAAGTAGCAAGCTTGCAGGAGGTGATAGGGCATTGTAAAACAAAAAACTAAGTAAACGTTTGGTGGTTCAAAGCTTCACCGTTTTTGAGAAAAACGTATTAGAACATACAAGCGAAAGCCAATCCGGTTCTGGTATCACAGATCACGAAGGAAAACAAATATTATTTGCCTATGCGTACGTAACCTACATTTCTTTATTCCTTCTGTGTGCTCACATGTTGTGGCGTCAGATTGTAACTTACTGTAATTTTTGTAATAAACAATTACGCTTAAATTGACATTTACTTTTCGTAGATAAATAAAATTTAAATATTAAAATACCTTATATATACATTATAAGAAATATTCCGCAGTACGGTGAATTTAACCCTTTATTGGTCGCGTGTCATTTTATTCTGCCACAGGTCACGCATATTGATTTCTTCTAACACTAATTTGAACGCTGCCTAATGTCGATTTGAGTACACAAATAATACTTAAAAGCTTCACAACTTTTGAAAGAAATCCAGAACGAACCGCAAACGGGAATTATCACGCCGTTAGATTAAAACTAACAATGATAGATACAGGAGACAGCTAATTATAATTATTTCACCCCGTACTGACATTAAGTAATTGCGCCCGCGGATGTTCAGTCAGTTCCTTTAAATATTGATGTGGTGGTTACTGAAATTCTTCTATCTGTTTTTGTGGAACGGGGTTGAGGCCTTTTTAGTATACATACGTGTTTTCTGCACGTCAGCGTTCTTAAAAAAATGTTTTATTCTTTTATTGTTAAATTTTTACTAGAGATTATCAAAATATATTTCCTTTATTGTTACCTTTTAAACATTTTTTAGTTCTGTTAAATATAAATAATTTTTACTGGAAATAGTAAATACAATCAGCTCATAATCTTGACTAAAAAGATTATATCTTCGCCATTTAGAAATTTACCGGATTTAAGGGACACAGAAAGGATAAAAAGCCAGCGAACTTCAAATCAGCGACTTCAAAGGTGGAGAGTAAATCATGTGAAAGTTTTACCTCTCTACGCTGAAAGGGATAACCGAGCTACAAAGAAACCTGCAGTATCAGAATTACAAAGGATCTGTGAGGAACAGACGAGAGAGAGACCATCAAATGAAAACCTAATTCAAATAATGGTCCAAACAAAAGAACAAAGACACGCAACATCCTTACAAGCTGACGAGCATCCTGTGATCTAAAAGAACACCACCGAACAAATAGGGCAGGATTTAAACTTGCAGTACACTAACGTTAGTAACAATTACTAGACATGTAATTTTCTTGAATAGATGGTTCTGTTTAATGTACCTACTTTCTATCTACATACCTACAAATATTAAATACAAACAACTTGTTTTCCATCATTTTCTATTTTAAATGCCTTTTCATGATCATATTAAATTAATAAATAAGATAACTCTACCGATACTTGAGTGAGATCCATAACAATGAAAATAATGGAAGTTATGCAAATCTCAATAAATTTTATTAAAAGAGATTTTTTTTGCTGCAGGATCATTTCATCGGAAGTATCGCAAAATATATGCATCAAAAATCTTAACTAGATTTGTACAGGAAAGGATGGAAAAAAGAGCGGAAGAACTTTTAGGGGAAGATCAATTTGGGTTTAAATGAAATAGACGAACGCGGGAGGCCATTCTAACTTAATGGGTAACTATAGAGAAAACGACAGAAAAAGAAAAGAGTGCATGCATAGGATTTGTAGATTTAGAAAAGGCTTCTGACAATGTTGAATAGGGCAAGATGTTAAATATACCTCAAAATGTAGGGATGCGTTACAAAATAGAAGAGTGATACTTAGTTTGTATAAAGAGCAACAGGCAGTTATAGAGATGGGGCTGCAACGTAGAAAAGTAAATATTAGAGAGGGAGTCAGACAGGGATGCACACTGTCACCACTACTTTTTATTCTATTCATCGAAAACGCGATCAATATCACTAGACAGTACCACTGTAGGGATAGATATACAGGGGCAAAATATTAGTACCTATTCTTACATTTGTATATGATATAACAGTCACTAAAACAAAACTACTGGTATGCAAGGGAAGAGAAAGTAGGGAAAGAGCGAATTTAAAAATAGGTGACGAAAAATTAGAAAAAGTGGCTGATTTTAGATATCTAGGAAGTCAGATAAGTCAGGACGGAAGGAGTAGTAGGGATATAAAGCAGAGGATAGCGCAGGGCCTTAAACAGAAGTCACTTTTATGCTCACGAACAGTTAATTTAGAAATTCGAAAAAGGTTGTTAAACATGGACAGTGGGCGCGGCGGAATAGAAAAGTTTAGAAGCGTTCGAAATGTGGTGTTACAGGCGAATAATGAGGATACAGTGGATAGAGTAGTTTAAAAATGAAGAGGTATTAGAAAGAGTGGGAGAACTGATGACTCTACGGTCAAGTCAATAAGGAATAGGCGAGAATGGTTAGTAGGACACCTTCTCCGACATAGGCAGAAACGGAAGTTAGGAGAGGTAGAGGTAGACCTAAATTAGATTACTCAGAATAGAGAAGAGCGGAGGTGCGTGTCCAACCAGTCTTAGGGTTGACGACCTTATGATGATTATTTTTAAACGTCTATTCCGCTCCAGTGTGTGACAATAGGTAAACACTTTTTGTGAACCGTAAGCTTTTCCCGATTATTTAGATTGCAGGAAAACCCTTACTTCTTATCCAGTCGATTCAAATATTGTTACAAAAGCTCGCTACCTATTTATTCTAGACTCTAGAGCAACATCTTAAAAAGGGTTCGAAACTTTTTACCGACTACCGCCTACTCGTGCAATTTGTATCGCCAGCACGAAGGTAGGTGCTCGTTAATACTTCTCGTTATCACTTCCCTCAGTTCTTCAACTCTTTTACAACCTACATACATAAGTGCATAAATTCACTAAACATAGTAGGTATACAATGACTTACTTTCCTGCGTAGTCGAGTTAAGCTAAATTATTCCATCACAGTGATTCTTACAAACGCGTGGATGCCAAAATCCTAATTGGATAATGTGATCTGATTTGATTCCAGAGGAATATAGTCATTCTAAGAAATGATACGAGGGCGGGTCAATAAGTCCTTAGAAAATATAAGAGATGGCGCTCGTAGCATCGCAAACGTAAGCATCATTCCTCACTAGGTATATGGCAAAGTTGCAGTCATATTTTTCGAGTGGTTTCGTTATTATCGTCAGTTGAAGTAAACAATTTGTGTGTGTTTAAGAAAAAATGAAAAATTGATTTTAGAGCGGTGATTAAATATTGTTAGCGCATGCGTCGCAATTGAGATGAGTTTCTGCAGATGCAGATGAAACTTGGATACACCACTGCATCCCCGAGACGAAAGATCAATCAAAAGATTAAAGGCGAACGGGCTCCAAGGAAGGTAAAGATGGCGAAATCAGCTGGAAAGGTTATGACTACTGTGTTTTGGGATGCACGTGGTATTTTCTTCTCTGACTATTTGGAAAAGAGACGTATGAACACTGTACAGTATCATGCGTTATTATTAGGTCAGCAAAATAAGAAAATAAAAGAAAGTCGCTCCCATTTGAAGAAAAAGATTCCTCTTTCTCCAAGATAATGCAGGAGTGCATATGTGCGCAGTTTTGATAGATAAAATTGAGGAATTAAAGTTTAAATTGATAGACCATCTACTGTACTCACCAGATCTGTCCCCGAGTAGCCTCTTTTTATGTCCAAATTTAAAAAAATCGCTCAGCAATGGTCTACGTCGAATGAGGAGGTCATCGCTCAAGCAAATGCTCATTTTAAGGAACTACTACAAAGGAAGTTGAAGGGACGTCTATCGAAGTATATTGAACGAAAAGGAGACTATGTTGGAAAATAAAAAAAATGTCTGTCTAAGAACTTATTGAGCCGCCCTTATATATTTTGCATTTTCTGATTGGAATACATTTATCTGTACAATTTTGCATTTAGTATTTCGAATAGGAAATCGTTTCATATCTTGTATTTCGTGTATACTTTTTAAAAATTAATAAAACCTCTTAGTAGGGCCGAGCGATTATTAATTTAACAGTCGATTGTAAGAAAATAACTGATATTTGAGATTAATCAGATAATAATTTTATCGAAATAGTCGACTGTCGGATTAATCGATTATTACAATTAATCGGTGATTTCAAAAAACTGAAACCAGTTGATTAATTGATTATTTCTAATAACCTAAAATAATGGAATACGCCTGTCAATGGAGACGATCTTATGTACCTACCTGCCTGACTAGAAATTCTAGTGAGACAAACAAAAGAATCAGTTCGTGCCGAAGGTAGCTTTCCTGAATAAGGCAAGCCTAATTAGTACTTTGGTAGTTTTGTATTAGGCGAAATGAACATTGGCATGCCAAATAAATTCCAGATTCGGTTGTGGTTGCAAAAGACTGGCAAAGCCTAACTTAACCGGTACGTATTTACACTTACCAAAGGTTTGCGGAAATTTGGTACATCAAAGTTGAAGAGTTGAAGTTGATTAAGAAAGACTGCAGCAATGCCTTACTAACAAGGAAACCTTCCGAGGTGATCGCCAAAAATAATCAACCAATGCATTGAATTTAACTATAAAAATTCAAACTGTCTGATTAAAGTATGTTTAGGGTATCTGCAACGACGTTTTTTCGAAATATGTAAAGACATGTATTAGTACATTTTTACGCACTTTTGATTAAAATTCGTCAAAATTAAAAAATAATAGCTACATTTTTTGCAATTAAATTTTTTCCATTTTCAATCCTTCAAAGTTATGTATTTTTTAGTTTCTTAAATGTGCGATTTTTCCGTTTTTTATCTAGAATTTAATCCATTTAGTAGTTTTTGAGAATATCAATAACAAATATGTGAAACCTGATATCACCCTTACAGGGTATCAACATCGGGGGTGACATTCACCCTTTACAAGTGTTTTTCCGCAATAAAAAGAAACAATACGTATCTCATCATTTCATAATGTAAAATTTTTGTTTTGCAAGATTTTTCGATTGGGATCCATATTTAATTAGGAACTTTTTCTTTCTATTTCTGAATACTCTATATAGTAAATCAAATTTAGTTGGTGCAGACGATCTTTTAGTAAAATAGGGAACATGTTTTGTTTGAAAAAGTACACAGCGTATTTTCTGGGCCACCCTGTATAACTGCGTTTTTTCGAAAAATGCAAAGGCACATATTTAATAGTTCTTTTGATTAGAATTAGACCCATTTAGATTTGTTGCAATTGAATTTTCTTCATTTTCGAAATCTATATTATATATATAAAAAAGAGTCGTTTTAGTTACACTATTTATAACTCAAGAACGGCTGAACCAATTTGGCTAAAAATTGGTGGGGAGGTAGCTTAGAATCAGGAGACAGACATAGGATACTTATTATTCCGTTCCCATGGAAAAAAAAGTGGTATAAGAAAACTCAACTGATGAAAAACCGTAACTGACAACTAAACGTATTATTGTTAATGGTTAAGTATAGTGTTTTAATTATAGTCAGATTGACCTTCAGTTTGGCTGGCGTAAAGTAGAAAAGAACAGCACTAGGCCAGAAAAGGAAGGAGACAACTGTCGGCCAAACGCTTAACCGGTGAGGAGCGTACAATCCGTACAGTCCTGCACGAAAAAATTGACCATTTTATCCACTAAAATTGCATTGCTCAAATGTGCTGTTATTGGTATCATTTACTACTGAAAATATCAACGGAATGTTTATTTATATTTGAAGACATATTAATGGCTTTAACGCTTGTTTTCGACTCGCACTACTATCCATGATTGAACAAAACTTTTGGCAGGTACTGTATGAAAAAGTATGTTTATTGAACAAGAGTCGAGAGTATAATGAGCTTTTTTCTTCCTACCTACGATTTTGCCAGTGCGCAACCAAGACATTGGAAGGGGCACATCGCTACAGAAAGTAAATGAAGTATACCTATTCCAATATTTTACAAAATTCTACCTCTGTAGGAAGCTGAAAAGAGTTTGGAAATATTGCATGTGTGTTTTTGGTCTGATTTACTTGAAACCGGTTAAAAAATTCAATCTCTGTTGCGGGGGAGGAGTAGTGAACAGGAGTTGCAATGTTTAAATGGAACAAATATTATTTGTGGTCAGATTTACTTGAAACTTGGTTGTAATAGTCTCTCATTTAATTTCTGAAAAACCTATCTCGACATTTTGAACAATTCAACCTCCAAAAAGGCTGGGGGTAAAAAGGTGTTGCAATTTTTGTTTGGGACACACTTTATTTGTGGTTGAATTTACTTGAACCTTGGTATATATGCTGTTTAATATTATTAATCAAATAAAAAGAGGTTGCAACGTTTCCATGGGGTATATTTTATTTGTACTCGGATTTACTCGAAGGTTGCTCATTGTTGAAATTAAGCAAATACGTGTTTTGGCAATCTTTAAAAATCAACCCTTAAGGATGAAATGTTGTTGCTACGTTCGTATTTGGCGACATTACATAAAATTAAAACGTTGTAACGGTGAATTGGAAGTTAAAAGGTTTTAGGGAGAAACAATATTGATTTCTGCGAGCGAATCCGCGGGGAAAAGCTAGTTTACAATAGAAAGCAGTTTTAATCAGTTTTAATGTAGAATTTACTCCATTCGTTCGTTTTTAAAAATATCGATTAGAAATATGTTAATTCTGAGTATCACTCTTATGGAATATCAATTTCGGAGGTTATTTTCACCCTTTAAAAGCGTTATTCCGCAAAAACATTAGTATCTCATAATTTTTAATGTAGATTAACATATTTTAACTACCACTAAAATGGAGGCGGACACCTCGGAAGGCTTCTTTGTAAGACACATCATTGGAATACCTAACATGTACTTAATAACGATAACCCAAGGTTTAACGTCTGTGGTAATGTCACACTTAGGTATTTCATTAAAAAACCTGGGTGCTGCCGAGCTAGTGTAACACAAGGTTTGCCGAAGTTTGGTACACCAAACTCGGATTTACTCGGAAACGTCTGTGGCAATGCCTTACTTCAACTTACCAATGGTATGCCTAATTATTGCCGGGTTAAGGAAGCTTAAGGTATGCCGAGATTTGGTACACCAAACTCGGATTTACACAAGAACATCTTGAAGAATTGGTGACTCATACTGTGATGTCATATGGTTCAAAAGAACATTACGAAGGAATTTCGAATCTGGTATCGATGAACAGTTAAGCTAATATTACAATGACTGATAGTGAAAGTGAAATAAATATTGCTATGGACAATTTAAATGTTATTGAAAAACTTTGGCAACGGGCATTAACAAATCGTCCTCTTCCTCGTACTCGATTGGAACAACTAATGGATATTTAATATGTAAGAGACCAATTCCCAGACCTACCAGAAAGTGTTAAAAAATTTGTATAGATTTTTTTTCCTTTAATTTTATAATAATTTGTACTTAATATTTGACATGTTATTACAGAGTTGGTGTAGAGTTCCTACCCTGTTCTACATACATATCTTATATGTATTTATTATTTACACTGGTGTCGATTGTCGCCGGCATCCGTTTTGATGTAATGCGCCCTTTACAAGAACTAGCTGATCAGTGTTGGCGGCTGACAATTGCAAAGGGATGAACCCGTAAATAAGATAAACAAAGTATGTAATCTAATAAGCGAATAACATTTGTAAGCAGTGTTAGCAGACGTATAGGCCTGACACGGGTAGCTGGCGGAAATTTTAAAATGGATGCGTGGTGGCCAAAATAGGCAGTTTTAGGTATAACAATTGCAGCCCTCTTTCTTTATGATTAAATATTTAAAATTAGGGATCGGTGAGCAAGTAAGAGACAGGCAAACAGAAGTACTAATTGTTGATGTTGGTGACAGTGATAGAGATTCCCATGATGACAGTGAATGTGAAAACTAACTATAAAATAAAAGCAATAGGCTTATTTTTCCGTTTTGGTAAGTTATGTTTGTACATTATTTCTTAGTACGCTACTGTCCTATCTGTATTAATACTATAATTTCCGCCTACTGAAAGCTTATTTGTGTATCGGTTCCAAGTGACTTACCCAAATAGGTCTTAAATGGGCAAGTACCTTCGCGACCGCTCGCCAGCTTCCTTCGTTCGACCTGTACCATAATTATTGTACATGTACCATAAGTTAATGTTTTGTACTAGAATCCAAAGTGTACAATTTTTAAAATCCAGATATTTTTAAAATAATGATTTTCAAATATTTTGAACAGCATCTATTTTACTGTCATTGCGCCATATATTCAGGTTATTACTTGTACTAAAAGACGGCACGCCGGTCGTTTAGATTTACACTATTATCCAATGAGAGAAAATTAGACTCTGCCTTCTCTGCCAATGACAACCAGTCTTAAAAATTAATAAATGTTTTGAAGCTTATGTTTTTTTGAATCATTATTCCAATATTTAATCATAATATCTATTGTAGATACCTCTAGTTATTCATAATGTTGAAACTAAAAAATTTAAATCACCCGCCAATTTTGGTGGATTTCAAATCCTAAAAATACATTTTAGCATTTAGTTTACAGTCAGTCAATTTCCAACCTGTGAAGACGCTTTCGTTAAACTGAATAAACTATTATAATTAACAGCACTTCTTAATCGGAAAAGGAGCGCACGCACTAAGATTATAGGTAAAGTAATTTTTCCGCTGGTTAAACAGCAAAATTGAAATCTAATGAAAGTTAATGCTCAAAAATAGTAAAAATTTTATATTATCTTTTTCTAGATGTTTTTTATGTTTAACAAATATTGTTTAAAAATAATTCATTATAGGTGCTCAAGCTTTTAAAATAAGTAAATATTAGAAAAGCCATGGTTAAAAGTGTCGAACCTATGAAGTGGCTCTTAAATATAATATGAAAAAGTTTATGATAAAACAGCAAACTTTTCATAGAATCTTAACTTTGAAGTACTTCTAAATACGTAAAATTATAAATTTTTAAGTAATAAATTAGATTATCTAATCTGTTTGTTGCAGATATACTAGTACAGTTTTTAAAATCAGATAATGATGTTTTGCCTGATTCAGACTTTGATGATAGTGTTTCTACCACACTTAGCCATTGTGGTGACTGGAATCGAGGACGATCGAACAGAGAAAAGCAAATGAACAAAAAAATATTAAAAAAAGTGAGTCCGAAAAAGTTTCAGAAGAAGAAATAGTGATAACAACGATAACCAACATGAAAATGGGAAAAATGACTAGAGTTACTATTTTGATTTTTATAATATTATTTGATAGTCTTTTCCTTTATTATGAATAAATTAAAAAAATAAATTTAAAACCCATAAATTTCTATCACTAAAATATTTCAGAGTGTTATTCTCAGAAAGAAATTAGTCGGAGCTGTTAAGCTGTTGTTACCAGCAAATGTGGTTTCCAAACCACAGATGTAAGAAACCAAGCACGGGCTGCACAAGGTTCAGGCAGTTACTAGCAAGCGTGGTTTCCAAACCACTGCCTAAGTTAGGAGCCGACCTCGCGCTACACTAGGTTTAGGTTGTTACAAGCAAGTGTGGCTTCCAAACCACTACCTAAGTTGGCAGCGACTCGCAACTGCGTTATTTTAGTAATATCAGCCTACTTTTTCTTCCTGGTTTGGTGCGAGTATGAAATTTGGCATGCCTGATTCGGGCCTAACCACTGCCTAACTTAAATTTCTAGTCGGGTGTATGCTTGTAATGTAATATGCACATTGCTTGTATTATATATATATATAGTATTGTAGCGAGCACGAGTGTGTGTGTGTGCGATCGGGCACACGTGTGCGTGAACGGCTTATTGATTCGCCGACTAGCCGCGGGCGTCTTTCTTCATGTTCACCGTATTTGTAAATGTGTGTGTCGTACCTGCGTTCTGGAAAAGCAGTTAAACAGTTCAAAGAAAAAATCAAGTATCCGGACGTTCCAGAAGGTTCCCGAAAGTAAACAAAAGGTTTTAAAAGAAGAGACGATCGCCGAGGGAGAAGAAATAAAATTGACCGTTGCAGAAGTGAATCCAGAAATAAATTGACAGTGATAGCAGTAAAATAAATAGCGCAGTGAATAGTGATATATCACAGTAGTGTAAATAAATAGAATAATTCATAACCTAAGTTTAGTAATAATTTAGTAGTGTTTTTAAGTTCTTTAATAATTAGCGTAAATAGTTTTTGTCGTTATCAGTCTTAGAAATTAATTTTGTTAAACCCACGAACATTACAGTATACACAAATAAATACAAAAAAGGAGAGCAGATATAAGTATGTAATACGAGAAAGGATGGAGAAATGTCTAGGAAGAGTTGATGATATGAGNAAATTGACCGTTGCAGAAGTGAATCCAGAAATAAATTGACAGTGATAGCAGTAAAATAAATAGCGCAGTGAATAGTGATATATCACAGTAGTGTAAATAAATAGAATAATTCATAACCTAAGTTTAGTAATAATTTAGTAGTGTTTTTAAGTTCTTTAATAATTAGCGTAAATAGTTTTTGTCGTTATCAGTCTTAGAAATTAATTTTGTTAAACCCACGAACATTACAGTATACACAAATAAATACAAAAAAGGAGAGCAGATATAAGTATGTAATACGAGAAAGGATGGAGAAATGTCTAGGAAGAGTTGATGATATGAGTAAGATCCTTTTCTTGATGATTCGACTGAACGACACATACTAAATCAACGAGCTAGAAAAACCAGGTGACTATAATAGTATCTAGGCCTTGACAATTTTTACATTTGATGATTGTTTATTCGCATTAATCAGTTATTGCGATAAACCAATTATTCCGATTAATCACCTATTTTTACAAGTTGAAAATAATCGATCAATTTTCGATTAATTTATTATATTATTAGTCGATTAAGTGCATATGTATCTTGTATCAGTTTACTTTTAATATTTTTTTTTAGTCGTTAGAGATAGATTTGCTTATCATTATTCAACCTATTTTATTTTATTATATCGGAAATTTCCATGACTTAAAATGCATACAAGGTAGTCATATATCTCTTGAATGTTCCTTTACAAACAATAATAGACCGATTTGGTCCAATGATCAGGTTTTTATTATCGATGCTCTTTAATNAGCTTATCATTATTCAACCTATTTTATTTTATTATATCGGAAATTTCCATGACTTAAAATGCATACAAGGTAGTCATATATCTCTTGAATGTTCCTTTACAAACAATAATAGACCGATTTGGTCCAATGATCAGGTTTTTATTATCGATGCTCTTTAATTATATGCGGGTTATAGGAATTTCATAGCTCGAGGTAAAGTCATACCTTGTTGAATTTTTCTTCTTATTGGATTCTGACTTGTTTTCTTTTGTTGCATACCAGGTATTGGTGGTGGCACCAGAACAATTTTTGATTTTGTCACATAATTTAGGGTTAGTTACGATTGGTCCTTCTTCTTGTTAACTTGCGTTTTTAATTCATATTTTCTCCGTTGTTCCTGTAGTTGTAATCCTTTATTTCATAGTTAATGAATCAGTTGTAAATAATGTCTGTATATAGTGTTTTGTTTCAAGTTTCATTCGCTCCTCTAAAACTAGCATTTTGAGAAAATACTGCTCGTGATTTAATGAAACACTACAGATAAGAAAAGTAATTTAAGAATTGAAAAGTACCTCTTCATGCAGTTGACTTAAGCACTGCCCCTCTAGGTTTAGGTCATATGGATGCATCCGTGATGGTTCGCAGGCCCAGGTGACATTTATAAAGTTTGGTCGTTTGGTAGTACATTTTGGAACGACACAACAAAATAATAACTAGATTAAGGTCTTTATTTACTATTTACAGTACGTATTTACCAGAAAAGATTATATACAAAACGATACACGGTACTGAATAATAAGAAGAGAATTGCAAAAGAGTTGAGAGTGAAGGATGTATGGGAGAATGAATGACTGACAAAGGTACTGGATTGACTGGATTGCGCGTTTCTTACCTGAAGTATTTGTGTAAGGTTCTATGAATGTAAGTAGCGAAACATTCATGAACAATTCTCGTTTGGTGTTATTCGACGGAATACTAGAAAATCGAACAAAGAAGATGACCGTGGCTCAGATAATAAGCGTAGAAATGTGTAAGTCGATAGGATGTAGGAAAGGATCACTTTCTATAATTAAATAAAAGCGTGAAGTTTCGAATAACACTAACTCAGAGGGTACATAATAAGATCAGTTCGAATTGGTTATAAAGAATTTAAAAGGAATAGAACGAGATTGAAGGAAAAGCTATAAGTTAAAAGTATAGAAAAGTAAAGTGAAATCTAAAAACTATGAAATAAGCGCTATTGAAAAGGGCAGATAAAAGGAAAACTCTAGATGTAAGTTACTGGAAATGAAGGTAACTGTGAAAAAGGGTAGAGAAGAAGTAAAAACGTAAAAACGAAGATTCCAGAAATAGACACTATAGAATTAGATTCCGAAAATAAAAGTATACACAAAGAGACAAACAGGTTCGGTAAGCAGAAATATGTATTAGGTACAATTAAATATGGAAAATAAAATTTGCTGCTAGAAGGGGTGTCTTGTACCATATTGTACAATTGCTCTTTTCTTTTATTATCATACATGTATAAATTACTTAAAGTGTTTACTATTGTTGTCGTGTTATTTTGTACATAGCTGTAATACCTTTAGTACATTTTCTGAAATATTTTATTTATTGGATAAGTAGTTTAGTGGAAAATTCAAAATAGTTATTAAGTAAACATTTTCTAACGAACAGTAACTTTAAGTACTAGCAGAGTTTTTTATTTTCTTGAAATATATACTTTTCAATTTATTACCGATTAAGACATGCTCATGTTCTTTAACCAGTATTACATTTTTGACTAAATACGTAAAAGAAGGTAAGCTTTAAGGATGTTTGGCAGGTACAATCGGAGACAAGAGTACATAAAATTAGAAATTTGTGATTAATTAGGTTTTGCAGCATATCATGAGGTAAATAAATACTATCTATACTAAAAAAGGTATAGAGTTTGAGAGAAAATTTGGAATTTGACCAAAAACTGAATAAAATAAGAAATAACGAATAATACGGAACATTTTTAACTGATTTTTGGTAGTGAATATGCCTTGATTTCAACTTCGAAACAAAAAAATATTTAGTTTCAATCTCTATCAATAATGAGCGTAAAACTTTTTAATATGTTTAAACAACAATTAAAACTTTAAAATTGCATTTATTTCAGACAGTTATAAATATTATCATTATATTATCAAGTAAAAACGAGATTTTCAGCTAATTTTTCATTTTTTCCTCGATAACCATTTAGGGAATAACCCTACCCTAAAGTGATTCTCTAGAATTCAAGTTTCTTATTATAAAAGTTTGAAATTTGAATTATCTAATTATTTCTTGTTCATTTTTGTTGTTTCTGCTATTGTATGCTATTCACCAAAGCTCGTGGATTGCTGATGGATTGTTGTGGTTTCATGTTTCTTAATCTGTATTTGTTTGTCCATTAAACTATCGTTCTTAGTTTCTAGTGGTGTTGTGATTTCGTGTTATATTTGTGTATTCTGTAAAAGTTCCTGTTTTTCATTTTCGTTTGACTCATATTGAATACTGTAAGTTTTAAGACCTTGTTTCAGAACTTCTCATTCTGTTATTGCAACATTTACCCCTTATTTGGTCTGTTAATCTTCGCTCAATAGTGAAGGAAGTAATTCTGTAAATTTTAGGAATAACAGTAGTCACTACGCCGCTAAATTGGTTCATAATTAAATCACTTGCCTCCATTTCATTTGCGTTTGTAAATGATTGGGTGAATGGAGCTATGGAAAAGAGTAGTCTCTTTGCAGTGAGTATCCACTATATCATTTCTGCAGTAGCTGTCATCTGAGTAGATTTAATTGCATGAAAAGTTGCTTTTCTCATATTGGATCTCACGAGTAACAGGTTAAAGAGAAAGCCATTTCTTTATTTATTTGTTTCTCCTCGTAAAAATAATTAATTACGTAAATTAATTTAACGTATTCAATAAATTTGAAACGAGTGTCAACTAATTTAACAAATTATTATTATTATTATTGTAGCCAGCACGAGCGTGTTTGTGTGCGATCGGGCACACGTGTGCGTGAACGGCTTATCGATTCGCCGACTAGTCGCGGGCGCTTTCTTCATGGCGCTGTATTTGTAAATGTGTGTGTCGTTCCTGCGTTCTGGGAAAGCAGTTAAACAGTTCAAAGAAAAAACAAACTATCCGGATGTTTCTAGAGGGTTCCAGAAAGGAAACAAAAGAGTATTTATAGGAAGAGACGATCGCCTAGAAGAAGTAGAAATAAACTGACCGTTGCGGAAGTGAATCCAGAAATAAACTGACAGTGATAGCAGTGAAATAAATAGCGCAGTGAATAGTGATATATTAACAGTAGTGTAAATAAATAGAATAATTAAGTTTAGTAATAATTTAATACTGTTTTTGAGTTCTTCAATTATTAGTGTAAATAAATAGTTTTTGTTGTTATCAGTCTTAGAAGTTAATTTTGTTAAATCCACGAACATTACATTATTATAAGATGATAATTTGTACAGAGTAGAATAATGTAAATGTGCTCAAGAATGGTTTAAAATTTTTCTGTAGGATTTCGTAACTTTGTGTACACATATATTAGATAGGTACGTAAAGCATATGTTCTTATTTGCACGCGTTAAAAATGAGAATGGAAGTAACCATTAATCAACACATTCAGGCGGTCTTCCCACAGGCTAACGTCATCAGCAGCGCTGACGACAAACTGCGTTTTTACTGTTCAGAAACTGTAGTTAACAAAGCAGATAAAAACAACTTTTAATTAATTCTGGACCCAGTGCGAAATAACTACGGGCGTATTTTTCTGCCTGCAGCTACGTTCGCCACGTGATAAATTCAAACACAAAGTGTTTACTTGGGTTCGTTCCTCCACTTCATATTTGTAGGCAAAAAGAAAATATTCGATGAGAGCAACATGACGACAAACCTTTCATGAAAGACAACAGGTTGTAATGAAAAAGCTTGTTTTAACAAAAGCACTTCGTTTTGGTAAATTGGATCGTGCCACTTGCACGTCGGTTGCCCCTTTCAGGGATACGTCAAAAAATAGATACTGGTACCCATTAAGACCTACTTAATTTCAAAAGCTTGTAAAAACCCCACGGCACGATTTTGACTTTTAATCCATTATTGTAGACACAGTGAGCGTGTATAGGTACCACGGCTTGTGACGCCAACGTGAACTAGCTGCAAGAGAGTTAAGTAAACAATATCCATACGAAGCCAATTAGGAAATCGAATAATTATGCATATTAATGTTATGTATGTAGGTACACACAGAAAAATTAAGTCTTGTTTTGAGTAAATTAAGCATTAGTCAAGAAAATGTGTTTTGTACATGTAGGCAACCCAACATACGTAGCAACAAAGAAGACTAGGTTTCCAGACAGCATATACTGGATCATTCTAGAACACGGTCAGTCTCTATAAATAGTTGTTGCGAGATTGACTGAGTCAGCTCAAAGCATTAGAAGTAAATTGACTATATTCGGACACTTCCACGAGGAACAGTCAATCGGTGTTACCTGCATCACCGAAACTCACTTATTGCAGAAAGTCAAACCTTTCGTCCCAAACTTCACATCCCATAGAAGGGACCGTGAAAACTTCCGAGGCGGTAGCGTAACCATCCTCATCACGAACTGTTTAAAACACAGGTCCATCTCCTTGGGTACTAATTCATTAGAAGCAGTTGGCATTGAAATATGGCTAACATCCAGCTTCCTCAGAATAATTTCCCTTTACTCCCCCAATCTGAACTAAATCTTTCAGATTTCCCCTCCTCCTCCCCCCGAACATCACAACGATTATCGCAGGCGACTTCAATGCCAAACACGCCTCCTGGGCTGCCTTCTTCCCAAAGCCCTTGAAACATCCTCCTTCAAGTGCACTTCAATTCGCACAATTGTGGAACTCGACAAAACTATCAATCTCCTTTCAAACGAAATCACCAGCGCCATTGAGCTCTCCAAGACCTCCAACCCCTCCTTCTCCCCAGAGAAACACCTCTCCGTAGACATTCTTGACATTGTCAAAAACAAAACCCGCCGTTTGTGGAAACAACACCATGATCTCGCACACCGCGCCGAGCAATACACCCTCTAGCTAGAACCTAAAACTCGCGCTAACCGAATTTCGTCGCGCCACCTTCGACGATTACATCGCTCAGGCCAAACTCTCTTTGAAACAGAGCCCTACACCTCCCGCCCCTAAAACAAAACAGCTCCGTATTCACTTCAGATGAGGAAAAAATTGCAATCTTCGCAGACTCTCTCTGTCTCCATTGCTTCCACGAGCGAAACCAACGTCGTCTCCCAAAACTCCGTCCCAACTGTTTCCGATATCCCCCCGTGAAATCTTCATCACCATCCGATCTCTAAAAAAGAGAAAACTCCCCGACTTTCATCACGGTTATCGCAGATAACACGGCACCGGCCATCAACTCCTCCGTGCCTGCGAACACATTTCTGACAACTTAAATAAGCACCGTCACACATTCTTGCTTCAAGTTTGGCACGAAGATCTCATCACTAAACTTATCGCCCTCAACACCCCACATTTCCTAATCAGGGTTATCCGTTCCTTCCTCTCGGACAACTCTCCGTGTCCGCGTTGACTCTGCTTTAACCCCAAGCAAACCCGTTACGATTGGTGTCCCTCAAGGCTCCAAGCTACCACCTCCTCTTTCCACCGCTCGATCGTCACAGACCTCTACGCCGATGACATCTCCCTCATAAACTCCACCCAAACCATTCTTCAATGTTCCGCAAAAATAAACAAGTTTCTGCCCTTGCTATCAAACTGGTATCGAAGATGGAAACTCTCCATCAATGAGGCTAAGGCGGAAGCAATTTTCTTTTGGCGTATGACCCGAAAACTTCCCGCCATCACCGTTAACAACCACCGCATCAAATGGAGCAACTCTGTTACTTACCTCGGCGTCGTCTTTGACAGAACACTGACATATGACCTAACCTAACCTAACATAACCTACCTAATTATCACATGATGAAGTTGTTTACAATTCCAAAATATGGGGCTATGTAAAAAAAGGTGCCGATATTCAAATGTTTTTTCTTCGAGTCAAATGGCCCAAAAAGTTTGCAGTATGCTCATTACGACCAAACTGGAAGATTTACCGAAAAAATTTTTAAATAAAACTTGTTCCCTCTTTTAATCTAAGATCGTCTGTGTCATTTTGATTTGATTTACTGTACAGAGTGTTCACAAATAGAAAAAATAAAGTTTAGGCTAACTGGCAGGCATGTAAATATGGCACCAATCGAAAAAAGTAAAAGGAAAAAGTTGTTTCAGCCAAAAACGGCTTTTTTTTGGCATTTGTTTAAACAATCGTGATTTAAACAATATCCGACAGAGTTACCAGCTGACAACCCAAAATTTAATGCAAATTATTTTTTCATACTATTTAAAATGATCATAGCAACCAGAGACATTCCTTGAAAACAGACTGATTTATACGTCAATTGTCCATAATTTTTCCAGTAATTCTTCTTTTAATGCTCTAGAATTCTCGTTTAATTCCTCCTGTTAAAGTTAAATGAAAATTCAAAGGAACTATTTTCATTTAAATTTTCTTCAAAATTTATTTCTTTTAATGTTCTAGAACTTTCAATAATTCTTCTTTTAATTTTTAATCCGATTTTTCTAACTTTCTTGAATTTTCACTTAACTTTTCTTCCAAACATTATGAATACTCATTTAGTTTTTTTTTGAAATTCTTATTTATATTTCTTCGA
>NW_020442440.1:227398-237443 GCF_000699045.2 Agrilus planipennis
GTGTCCGGAAATTCGTTATCAAGCCAAGTTTTTGCTTCAACTGTATTTTTTCCCTTCAAAAAGCAATATTTTATCAACACGCGAAATTCCTTTTTATCCATTTTTTTCACAATAACAAAAGTTGCTTCACTAAAAATGCTATAATTCACAAACTAATGATCCGACAGCCGTCAAATTTATAGACGCGTCTTTTGAAGGTTAGGACTAACTGAAAATCATATGGATTTAGTTCGGGTGCCGCCATCTATGTGTCAGGCCGGGGACTTTTCAATTGACCCTAGTATTAGATTACTGTTCGCAAATAGTTAAGGATGTGGGTTGTTACAATAATTTAGGGAAATACGAAGATTAACTCAGAATAGGAAAGTTGAGGTGCGTGTTTAACTAATCTTAGGACTGATGACCTCATGATGACGATACCAATTTATAAGAAGACTATGAGAAGTTAGTAACAGCTTTCATAAAATTTACGTATTATCTAAAATCTGAAAATTTTCATTATTATTAACGAACTTTCCGATCTTTTGACGTTTTGTCATCAAACGAGGCGTTTTATAAAAGGTATTTATGCATTTTCGCTCATAGCAAATGATGGCGTCGTGAACCACTTCTTTATAATAAGGAGCGTAATACAATAAGGTTAGCATAGTAACCTGTCGTTACTGTCGGCAGATGGTATAAAGTCATTAGGCTGGCGGCAACTGAGCTCAGATTAATTTTTTGTTTTATTTACTTTCGTTCTATGAAAACGATAGACATAGTAGAAATGTGGTGCATTAATAATTTGTTCTTAAGTGATTTGAAACCAATAGGGCACCCTGCGTCTGTCCTAAAATCTGTAATAATTCCAGATTCATAAATAATAAAGACATAGGTATATTTTAACCTCACTAAAGAACATAAGGTGCAATGCTACATTTCAACCTGTGTCGTTTTGACCCGGTCTAATACGTAGTAGGGAGGGTCTCCCTAAGTATGAATCTGTCATAACACCAAACAGATAGATACTCAGTAAGAGTAAAGTTGTTTATACGAAAGAAAACTTTTAGAAATATTTTCTAATATCGAAGTAACACATTTCTTATAAATTGTTTTGTTTTGTTGAAACTTTTTTTGTACTAAATAAACCTAATGTTGTTCATCATTCGTTTTTTATCTGCCAGTTTTGCTCCACAAACCCGAATTTACTATGAATAAAATAATAATTATCACATCTCCCTTAAGAAACATTAATTTTTCGTGATCTTTATCTATTCATTATTTCCTTCGTAACTGAATCACCCGCAGTGGTGATGCATTGAAAACTTACTAAAGATTAGTTCGGAGAGAGGTAATCGCCCAGACTTATTATTTATAGAACAAATGTATCAAAATGAATTATTATCAAAATAAATGCGTGGGCTTCAAATATCGTATATTTTAGCGACATCACAGATCAAGAAAAGGTATGAAAAATGGCACGGGTCGACCTTGCAAACAACGTACGGTTGCCTTATCGACAATAGTGATTCAGCTGAAATGAAAGACAAAGAAGAAAGAAGAAGACTGTAGAGCGTAGAGTTATATATCGTAACTAGTGAAATGGAGCACCCTGTATGACTACTGATGAGTAAAGCAAAACCAAAGCCAAGACTGTCCCAGTCTTAGTATTGATCTTGGTCTTGATTATTCGGTGTTGGTCTTAATCCTGCTCAAACACTTCTAGTCTTGGTATTGGTATTGATCTTTCTGAAATAGTCTTGGTCTCGGTCATGGGTGTTAAGTCGCGGTCTTGCTCATTTAATCTGATACGTCCTTAATGATTAATTAGGTAATTGCGGAAGAGATGGGCAGATTGTTTAGTTTGAACATTATTTCGTGAAAATGTAAAAAACAATTATAGAATAGAATGAAACTTTTCTTGTAGTCTATATAAACGTAATGTAAATATATGGGGAGAGATGGGCCGGTGCATATGGGTAAAATAAACCACCTCGATATAGCAGTAATGTAGTTATATGGAAATAATAACAAATATATTAAAACTTGCTAACAAGGAGGCGGTAAGGGTGTGGGGTCCTCAAATCGAACGCAGGTTCCGCGTGAAGTTAGCACTTGGTGAGTGTATTCATATACTATAGTAGAAGTTTCAGAAGCAGGTTGATGAGTACATGAAAAAATATAAAAATGTTGTCGTCACATCGAAATCCGGAAAACTCACTACAAAATTTCTTCGTCTCATCGATTCTTGGGGAGGATAAACGAGGCTTGAAATGTATGATGAAAATTTTCAAGATGATCAGAAAATGTCTACTTGTACTGTCAAAGTAATACCTCCAAAGTGTACTCCATCAATACAACAGTGCGATGTTTACTTTTACAAACAAGTCAAAAATTTAATTAAAAAAATACAAAATTGTTCGCAATTAATTGAAGAAAATCTGGAAATTAACTCTCCTAAAGATTGTATTAAAAAATGATCAAATATGCCTGGTATGCGTCAAAATTATCTGAACATCGAGAAATATTTATGAACGTAAAAGAAGTTTGTTTTTCAGAGGAAATTCTAAAAACGCTGTGCTCCTGTAAAAAAGCTGTATTTATTTGTTGTGAAAGTTGTCGACAAAATTTGTGTTTTTCTTGTTTTATGTTAAATATCATCCAGGTTTGTGTATTCCTAAAGATGAATACTTGAAAAAATTGCTAATGCTATAAACATTTTATCATAAATATTCATTGTATTTAACAATATATTATTTTTTAAAAAATGTTTAAAAGCACTGTGGCTTTTGTATTTATTCTATTTGCATTCCTCCGTCATTTATAAGTTCTAATCGTTAAAAAGTTAGAAATTATTAAATTCGCGATTCAATAATGTATAAAAGAAATTGTTTATAACGATTTATTAAATTTTAATACAAAAAAGAAAAAATTTTTTTTCAAGCTTTAGGATTTTTTTTCTCGGTAATGGCTAAGTAGTGCGCTCTAGGGTTTGAGTATATGAATACACTCACTGAGTGCTAACTACACGCGGAACTTCTGTTCGATTTGAGGACCCCACACCCTTGCCGTCTCCTTGTAAGTTAAACTGGTTGACGATATTTATTTGTCACATTTTTCACACGTAAGTATCATCGTGTTTTATAAAGACTCGTGCAACCAACTGTCACAATGGATACAACTTATTAAATAATGAATTTTTGTTTTGGCAGAGTAATCGATGCATTCATTTTCATTCTAGGACTCACCAGAATCGCTATCATTTGAAACAGGTTCTCGCTCATTTGACTCTCTTTGAGAAACTATCCCTTTGTTTCAATCTTTCCTTCTGCTTTAATTTCCTTAAAGTCTTCGTCATTACTACACTTGTTTTAATTTTTTGTTCATTCTGTAGTTTTTCCTTCATTATGTTAATGGATGTCCTAAAGAGGCGGTTTTTATTAAAATTTCCATTTAACTTTTTTTTTAGCAGCCTTAGCTCAGAAATACCGAAATGCCTCTAAGGCTCATTGACTCCCACCGTATCCTGATTTATGACTTCAACGGCAAGATTAAGTTAATGATCAGACCATTATCTCTTGAGCAACTTTGTTTACGTTTATATATGGTCGACATGTCGGAATAAGACAGTTGTGTAGATATCTCGTTGTCTAAAGAAAAGAGAGAAAAGATGTTTCGTTACGAGAGCACGCCTGGATTTATCAGAAAAGCTTTAGGCATCTGAAAACCTGTGGGGTGTGCGGCGCGAACTGGCGCAAGACAGGCGGGTCGCCACAGTTGCAATTAAAAAATCGTATGAAATTAGTATAAAAGGTTCATTTTTCGGAATGAATGTGGTTCATTTATCCCAATTGTAAAGGCGACATGGACCATCAATAATTTACTTTCGTACTTATTCAACACATAAATGGAGCTGATTTACTAATAATAATAATAACTTTATTTTAACCAATAGCTATGCAAACTATCTTTAAGATTAATTATTTCAAAAAAATAATGTAAAATAATATATAATAAAAAATACTATATAAATTTGACTAACCTACTCTAACTCTATTAACTAGTCTCTATTTAAGTAATTAATTCTAAGTTGTTTGTTGATCTGCATCAAACTACATTCTTTAAGCCTATTATCCAGTTCATTATACTTTTTTATCCCCCTTAAAAAGATTGAATTTGACGTCTTCTTATTAGTGACATGTGGTAACATAAAATTTGAATTTTTACGTGTACTATGGTTGCGCTTTTCCAAAAACTGCAGCAGCATACAGTCAAAATACTTTGGCATTAATTTTAGTTTGATTTTATGAATAAATACTGATGTTAAGTATTCCGCATGGTCCTTTATTTTTAGCCATCCTAATTGGTTGAGCACTGTTTCTATATTTGTATATCTACTGCATTTCAGTATTATTCTCATAGCTCTGTTTTGTAGTCTTTGTAGACTTTGCATGCTGGTATTGCTGCTTAGATAGAGGTTGTCCCTATATAAGAAATGCTTATCTAAACAGCTAGACAGAATAAAATAAAATATATTTACTTGTACGTTTCAGAAATTTCATTCGAAATGGGGACGATAAAAATTGTGAAGGGTACTCACAAATTTGCAACAGATTTGCTTGAAAAAACTATGCACGCATTCCGGTTTGCACTTCTTTACCGGAAATTTGCACTATGCGAGTATACCTATCCTATCCAATATTTTGATACATCCCTTGGAGATATAATAAGCACGGCCGATATCGATTAGTGACGTGTTTCGTAATTCCCTCATCAGTAAAGGGCTTTAAAAGTTATTTTCTAAAACATATGAATATCGAACAAATAATAATACATTGTCTTTACTACAGTTCATTTGTCAAAAAGTAAAGTAAATTTTTCTGTTTACGTCTAACTGAGCTGTAACTTTGACATTCGAAGTTACTTGAAGGTCAAGCAACTTTTTTAATGGGAGGTCATAGGCTCAGGGCGGAGGCTCTACAATGGAAAGTGCGGAAAATTTGATAATGCCCATTCATATTCCGAATGAATGCAGTAATTTTTTTTTTACTTCATCCCTGTCCGCTACACATTTTGTTCCAACTCATGTACCTGCCTTTTAGGAATATACCTAATTAAATATTCTGAAAAGCATTATCTCTATGACGTAATTAAAAAAAAGTAGGGCACATTCACCTTCAGCATCTACTCCTTGTTCCTATCAGGCTATACACCTTAAAATCTGTCCATATTCTAAACAACGTTGTGACCTCATGTCCAACTCTTTGCTTGTTATAGGTACATATTATACATTGATATACTTCGTTTACTTTAGATGTGACCTTCAATTTGACCGGAGCAAAGTAGAAAAGAACAGCTCTAGGCCAGAAAAGGAAGGAGACAACTCTCTGCCAAACGCTTAACCAGTGAGGAGTATATAATCCGTACAGTACTCCACGGTGAATTTGACCATTTTATCCAGTACAATTGCATTGCTCAAATGCGCTGTTATTGGTACCATTTACTACTGAAAATATCAACGGGATGTTTATTTATATCTGAAGATATATTAAAGGCTTTAACGCTTGTTTTCGACTCGCACTACTATTCATGATTGAACAAAACTTTTGACAGGTACTGTATGAAAAAGTAATTTTAATGANCAAGTTAAAAGCAGTAAAAATGTTTAATCTACGTTTAGCATTTGTTTTTATTACATTAATTTCATTTTCTTACTCACAGTACACCTCGCGAGGCCAGTGTGAAGATCGAGACAGAATTAACCTAAGCGTGGCACAATGGTTCAATTTGCGGCGGGTAAGTTAATTGTATTGTAAAATTTAAAAAAATACAACATGTAATTATACAACGCGCTACTGAAGTGAAACTTCTTCAAACATACAATGATAGGGGTTAAGGAATTGGTTTAATGGTATTATTTGTACACTATGAATTTAAATTTTACTCTATACATGCCGAAGTTGCCTGTAACAAACGTTGCATTGAAGCGCGCTCACGACTCAAGCGATCCCCACTACGAACTCGACTACGTGGCCGAGTAGAGGGAGAACATCCGTTGCATGATTTCGTTACATAGCAGCTCGCATGAAACGAACTTACCCTACCTAGCGTAAAGAAGTTTCACTTCAAAAACAAAACACTATTGTATATTCTACTTCATCAAATTTTTCTTTTTCAGTTTGCAGGAAATGGGGCTCCATGGTACCCTATTGCTTCATACAGCAGCAACCTCGATTGCTTGAGCTTATATTTTACCGAAACAAGTACTAACACCATGAATGTGGTTTACACACAAAAAAATTTAACCACCGGCGTAGTGTCCAGAAGAGAAGGTAAAGCAACATGGGTTCGACCTGATTATAGAGAAGCGATTATAAGTGTGAATCACCCATATGATGGCAAGCCATTGGTATACCGAATGGTTCTGATAGTTTATGATGAATTCACCGCTCATTACAGTTGCGTCAATCTAGATAAACAAAACAGACAGGGTAAGAATAAGTACATCTCTTTCTATATGTATATAGTTAAGATGCGAAATGGTAAAAATTAACCAATTCGCACACTGAAAAAATATATATATAGCTACTGTTTGCCGTAAAATCACGAACAGAATTTTCTCAAAACGGAGCGAATGAAACTCGACATAAAACACTGTAGGTATACAAGACTTTATGAATTATTAACTATGAAATAACCGATTACAAGTACAGACACAACGGAGAAAATATGAATTTACAACGCAAGATAACAAGAAAAAGGACAAAATGTAACCAACTCTAAATTATGTGACAAAATCGAAAATTGTTCTGGTGCCACCACCAATACCTGGTAAGCAACAAGAGAATACGAGCCAGAAGCCAATAAGGGGAAAATCCAACAAGGTATGATTCTGCCTCGAGTTATGAAATTCCTGTAACCTGCATACGATTGAAAAGCATCGATAATAAAATTAACAAATTGGCCTATTATTGTTTGTAAAAGAACAGTCAAGAGATACTTAACTGCCTCGTATGCGCTTGAAATTATGCAAAATTCCAATATAATAAAATAATATAGGTTGAATAATAATAAGCAAATGTATCTCTAACGACTACAAAAACATTAAAATTAAACTAAAACAGCTGAAATTGTACGAAAGTGAAGAATATTGTGTCTGAATTCTTGATGGATATTATTGAACTGTGGCAGCTGATAAATTTCATGGAGCTAACTGTTAATAGTTATATTAGATGCTATTGTACAGGTATTGCCGTAGGATGTACCAAAATTATGTTCTATATAGGAACGGGATTTAAATATTTTGCTGAAAACTACAAACACTATCGTTAAATATAGCACTATGATATGGTATAGCAGTTGGTGCTGAACACTACAATTTGTACTAACCAAACTAATGATGCTCCTAAAAACCAGTTTATACAGTATCCGAGTGCAACTCGTTTCAAACGGTTACAGTTATGACTCAGGAAACCTGCGCGAATAGAAAGAATACCCACTAGGCGTGAGCATGACAGAAATAGTTTGAACGATGTAAAATATTATTAAATTTTAAATTTTGTCACGACGCATCCAGGTAAAGGGATCGGTTGTATCTCTTACTGTTTGAAATGAGTTGTACATGCAGTGTATCGCCATCTAGTGGGTTTTTTCTACATTTCATGCTTTAGACATGGTCGGAACGAGAATTCATAGCTTTTTTCTCCATCTAATTGTATAGTATAAATGCAGCCTGCAAAAATGCACGCTTCCGTATAAAGGATTCTAAGAATCTAGTAAAATATGTGGACGACTGGTCCATATTGGTATGGAGAAGTGTGTGAATCGGCATGTTGATTGTACTCCGCGCTAATTCCTCTAATATTTTTAAAGCATCGTTATACCCAGGTATTCTTAATACCCTTTAATGTTAGCACCTCAACAAACTTTGGAATTAATATAATTATTCATGTATTCATATATATATAAATGGGATACAGGCGGAAATTCTAAAACACTCAGGACAAGAGGTTAGAGATTGTATGTTAAAGCTAGTTAGTCACATTTACGAGACGGGGAAAGTCCCAGAGGATTATAAACGGAACGTATTAGTAACCATACCTAAAAATAGACGCGCGGATAGATGCGAGACATTTAGAAAAATTAGCTAACTTCCTATGCGTTAAAAACCTTAACTAAAATCGTACAGAGGAGGGTGGAGAAAAAATCGGAAGAACTATTAGGGGAAGATCAATTTGGGTTTAGAAGAAATAGAGGGACGCGGGAGACCATTCTAGCTTTACGGGTAACAATAGAGGAAACGATAGAAAAAGGAAAGAGTACGTACATAGGATTTATAGATTCAGAAAAGGCTTTTGACAATGTTAAATGGTACAAGATGTTAAATATACTTAAAAATGTAGGGATGAGTTACAGAAATGGAAGAGTGATAGTTTGTATAAAGAGCAATGGGCAGTTGCAAAGCTGGAGCAGCAACGTAGAGAAGTATATGTATTACGAAGGGAGTCAGACAGGGATGCACACTGTCACAGCTACTTTTTAATCTATACATCGAAGATGCGATCAACATCATTAAAGACAGTACACCTGTAGGGATAGATTTATAGAGGCAAAAGATTAGTATGCTTAGATTTGCAGATGATATAGCAGTATTAGCATCTGCAAGGAGGAGTTAAAGGTAGCTTTAAATACGATAAAATTAAAACAATAATACTGGTTTCAAGGGAGCAAAAAATAGCTGCTTTTTATAATTGGAGTGACACGCTCTCTCCATTTTAAGTTTTTTTTTTGAATTAACATCATCCAGTTTCACAGCAGTTCCACCTTAAATAGTTTCATATTAATTCTCTGTCCAGTGTCCACTTGCATTTTTTTATATGTAATGATCAATCGTTACTCTTTAGTATCTAAATAAGTAATGAATTTTTGTTAGAATTTCTGCATCTGATGAGTCGGAATAGAACTTTGACGTCAGATCAACAAAGACGTGTTAGAGCATCTCTTGAAAGGCAACATCTACCTCATGGACCAATGGTGAATGTTGTACAGGATCCAACAATCTGCTCGATTTAAAATAACAATTACATACATGAAATTTGTGAAAAATTGATTAAAATTAAATTTGTCGGCAGTTTGAGTTTTCTTTTATCGACGTTTCCGTTTTTTGAATAAATGTAAACATAAAAATAGTGTAAACACTGGAACTTATAAAAACACTTGCAAGTACAAAAGCAATTTTAAACATTTACGATCAGTGACAGGTAATTTTCTGGTTTTGTTTATTTATTTCTTCCACCACAGAAATAACTCAGTAATAAGAGTAATTGCAAAGTCGCAAAATAAACGCTCACTTCATACAAAAATTCACAGACCTCGTATCTTAGGCAAGGATCTAAGGACGCAATATGAAGATTGTATATTTGGAACATTCAAAATTGGCATAGCCCGCAATAAAACTTTTTAATCTCTTCTTTCAATTTACTACCTAGAATAGAGCAGCTAATGACAGCACGCCTACTTTTACTCACGACAGACGTTATAGGGAATATTGTAAACATAGAAAAGAGATGTCAGGTAGGAATTGCATCGAACATTAATAAAGAAAAGGAATAACATTACACTAACTGATGCGTTACAGAAAGAGATGCAGACAAGTAGAATTTGGGTATGTTGTCAGCATCGGACATTAAAGAAAGTTCAACATTCACGGGAATTCAAGAAAGCAAAAGCCCTTATCTAAAGATATAATTCCAACCGGGCAGTTATAAAATCGACATGTTAGAGGCAGAAATGGGAGTTAGGAGGGATAGAGGTAGACCTATAACAGGTCAATTGAAAAGTCCCCGGCCTAAAATAGTAAAACACATTTTTTTTGCAAAATACGTTTTTTTTATTCAACATAATTCCCTTCAAGGGTGATACACTGATTATAGCGATCCTCCAACTTTTCGATACCATTTTTGTAGTACGATTTGTCCTTTGCTTCAAAATAGGCCTCAGTTTCGGCGATCACCTCTTCATTCGACGAAAATTTTTTCCCAACGAGCATTCTTTTGAGATCTGAGAA
>NW_020442440.1:242695-246191 GCF_000699045.2 Agrilus planipennis
TTATTGGTACCATTTACTACTGAAAATATCAACGAGATGTTTATTTATATTTGAAGACATATTAAAGGCTTTAACGCTTGTTTTCGACTCGCACTACTATTCATGATTGAACAAAACTTTTGCCAGGTACTGTATTAAAAAGTATGTTTAATGAACAAGAGTCGAGAGTATAATGAGCTTTTTTCTCCCTACCTACGATTTCGCCAGCGCGTATCCAAGACATTAGAAGGGGCTAATCGCCAGAGAAAGTAAATGAAATATAATTATGTTTGTTTTGAACAAAGCAACTGAGATGATTGACCTCCCGCACGAATAATGATGATGTCTAACAGCGCGACCGTGCGTAGTATGCCAATATGAGTAATTTATATCATGATAGTTGTAAGTTTTACCACGTGTTCATATTTATTATACAAAGTCCTTATTTTACTATTACCACTACCACACTACCAACAGCTTCCCTTAGGTTTACGTTTTGTACCTAATTGATGGGTGAGATACTTCACCTTTTGATATTTTGATATTGTAATCTATCGTAGTAACTAGGGAGTCACTTGACGTACGAGAGGTTTACTATCAAAACACCTGTTTTCTCTTTAAGTATTATATCTTTAGCACAATATATTGACTTTGCTTTGACTTTATTGCTACCTGATAGAAGTGTTTTAACTATTTTGGTTAAACTACTTGTGTATTTGCTAGTTAATTCTGATTTAAATCTATTATTCGACTTTGATTATAGTCCTAGTATTTATAAGTTTCATGTTCATCAAGACCTTGTATAATACTGTAGCGACCACGAGCGTGATTGTGTGCGATCGGCCATACGTGTGTGTGAGCGGCTTATCGATTCGCCGACTAGCCGCGGGCGCTTTTCTTCATGTGCGCCGTATCTGTAAACGTNAGGATACATTCTCAGGCATGAAGGTCTAGTCAGAGACATTTTAGAGGCAGAAATGGGAGTTAGGAGGGATAGAGGTAGGCCTAGATTAGATTACTGTTCGCAAATAGTTAAGGATGTGGGTTGTTACAATAATTTAGGGAAATACGAAGATTAACTCAGAATAGGAAAGTTGAGGTGCGTGTTTAACTAATCTTAGGACTGATGACCTCATGATGACGATACCAATTTATAAGAAGACTATGAGAAGTTAGTAACAGCTTTCATAAAATTTACGTATTATCTAAAATCTGAAAATTTTCATTATTATTAACGAACTTTCCGATCTTTTGACGTTTTGTCATCAAACGAGGCGTTTTATAAAAGGTATTTATGCATTTTCGCTCATAGCAAATGATGGCGTCGTGAACCACTTCTTTATAATAAGGAGCGTAATACAATAAGGTTAGCATAGTAACCTGTCGTTACTGTCGGCAGATGGTATAAAGTCATTAGGCTGGCGGCAACTGAGCTCAGATTAATTTTTTGTTTTATTTACTTTCGTTCTATGAAAACGATAGACATAGTAGAAATGTGGTGCATTAATAATTTGTTCTTAAGTGATTTGAAACCAATAGGGCACCCTGCGTCTGTCCTAAAATCTGTAATAATTCCAGATTCATAAATAATAAAGACATAGGTATATTTTAACCTCACTAAAGAACATAAGGTGCAATGCTACATTTCAACCTGTGTCGTTTTGACCCGGTCTAATACGTAGTAGGGAGGGTCTCCCTAAGTATGAATCTGTCATAACACCAAACAGATAGATACTCAGTAAGAGTAAAGTTGTTTATACGAAAGAAAACTTTTAGAAATATTTTCTAATATCGAAGTAACACATTTCTTATAAATTGTTTTGTTTTGTTGAAACTTTTTTTGTACTAAATAAACCTAATGTTGTTCATCATTCGTTTTTTATCTGCCAGTTTTGCTCCACAAACCCGAATTTACTATGAATAAAATAATAATTATCACATCTCCCTTAAGAAACATTAATTTTTCGTGATCTTTATCTATTCATTATTTCCTTCGTAACTGAATCACCCGCAGTGGTGATGCATTGAAAACTTACTAAAGATTAGTTCGGAGAGAGGTAATCGCCCAGACTTATTATTTATAGAACAAATGTATCAAAATGAATTATTATCAAAATAAATGCGTGGGCTTCAAATATCGTATATTTTAGCGACATCACAGATCAAGAAAAGGTATGAAAAATGGCACGGGTCGACCTTGCAAACAACGTACGGTTGCCTTATCGACAATAGTGATTCAGCTGAAATGAAAGACAAAGAAGAAAGAAGAAGACTGTAGAGCGTAGAGTTATATATCGTAACTAGTGAAATGGAGCACCCTGTATGACTACTGATGAGTAAAGCAAAACCAAAGCCAAGACTGTCCCAGTCTTAGTATTGATCTTGGTCTTGATTATTCGGTGTTGGTCTTAATCCTGCTCAAACACTTCTAGTCTTGGTATTGGTATTGATCTTTCTGAAATAGTCTTGGTCTCGGTCATGGGTGTTAAGTCGCGGTCTTGCTCATTTAATCTGATACGTCCTTAATGATTAATTAGGTAATTGCGGAAGAGATGGGCAGATTGTTTAGTTTGAACATTATTTCGTGAAAATGTAAAAAACAATTATAGAATAGAATGAAACTTTTCTTGTAGTCTATATAAACGTAATGTAAATATATGGGGAGAGATGGGCCGGTGCATATGGGTAAAATAAACCACCTCGATATAGCAGTAATGTAGTTATATGGAAATAATAACAAATATATTAAAACTTGCTAACAAGGAGGCGGTAAGGGTGTGGGGTCCTCAAATCGAACGCAGGTTCCGCGTGAAGTTAGCACTTGGTGAGTGTATTCATATACTATAGTAGAAGTTTCAGAAGCAGGTTGATGAGTACATGAAAAAATATAAAAATGTTGTCGTCACATCGAAATCCGGAAAACTCACTACAAAATTTCTTCGTCTCATCGATTCTTGGGGAGGATAAACGAGGCTTGAAATGTATGATGAAAATTTTCAAGATGATCAGAAAATGTCTACTTGTACTGTCAAAGTAATACCTCCAAAGTGTACTCCATCAATACAACAGTGCGATGTTTACTTTTACAAACAAGTCAAAAATTTAATTAAAAAAATACAAAATTGTTCGCAATTAATTGAAGAAAATCTGGAAATTAACTCTCCTAAAGATTGTATTAAAAAATGATCAAATATGCCTGGTATGCGTCAAAATTATCTGAACATCGAGAAATATTTATGAACGTAAAAGAAGTTTGTTTTTCAGAGGAAATTCTAAAAACGCTGTGCTCCTGTAAAAAAGCTGTATTTATTTGTTGTGAAAGTTGTCGACAAAATTTGTGTTTTTCTTGTTTTATGTTAAATATCATCCAGGTTTGTGTATTCCTAAAGATGAATACTTGAAAAAATTGCTAATGCTATAAACATTTTATCATAAATATTCATTGTATTTAATAATATATTATTTTATAAAAAATGTTTAAAAGAACTGTGACTTTTGTGTTTATTCTATTTACATT
>NW_020442440.1:247183-259780 GCF_000699045.2 Agrilus planipennis
TATTGTAGCGACCACGAGCGTGATTGTGTGCGATCGGGCATACGTGTGTGTGAGCGGCTTATCGATTCGCCGACTAGCCGCGGGCGCTTTTCTTCATGTGCGCCGTATCTGTAAACGTGTGTGTCGTACCTGCGTTCCGGGAAAGCAATTAAACCGTTCAAAGGAGACGAGACTTCTCTGGACGGCTGGAGAACGTTCCCGAAAGGAGACAAGGGAGTATAAAAAGGAAGAGACGATCGCCGAAGGAGAGTAGAAATAAATTGACCGTTGTAAAAGTGGATCAAGAGATAAATAGACAGTGATAGAAGTGAAATAAATAGAACAGTGAATAGTAACAGTAGTGTAAATAAATAGAATAATTGCCTAAGTTTAGTAATAATTTAATAGTGTTTTTAAGTTCAATAATAATTAGTGTAAATAAATAGTTTTCTTCGTAAAAGTTAATTTGTTAAACCCACGAACATTACAATACGAATTTTTTGTTATAAATTGTATGGTGTTGCGTTTGGTGTTTTCCTTTTATAATACTGTTTATTTTACATTAATCAAGTCAAATTTCATTTTTATATCAGTACTAAATGTTTCCGTAATTTTCAATAAACAGTTTAACTGCTGTCTGGAGGCGTCAAATGGATTGATGTCATCCATATGTATTAAATGACTTATAATTGTTGAACTGTTCCTATCAATTACATAGCCGCATTTACATTTTTGAAGATTGTTTGACAATGGATTCAAAGCTAAGCAGAACCATAGAGACCTCAATGAATCACCTTGGAAAATAGCACTTGATATAGTTACAAGTTTCCTTTTATTATAAACGCTCTATTGTCCGTGACTTCGACCGCTTGAAATTCGATTCACAAACGCCCATTTTACATCTTTATGCTCTTTATACGTGATCAATACCGCCCACACTTACCAAAAATTTTAGTTTTTCGTAAGAAAACCTATTTTTCAACTATATTCACGTAAAGTAAGGAAGAATTAATTGAATATACTACTTACATCGTGATATGCAAGCTATAATAGGAAAAACATGCCTCACGCGCCTTACACTAAGAAAAATAAATTTCAGATAAATTACTATTCGTAGTGGTAGGACCAATTTGGTTATACAACACCATAATATTCGTTGAAAAATTCAACTGTGTAAAGTTGAAAGTATCACGACAAAAAAGGTTAACATAGTTAGGTGATTTTTACCACGACACTGTTACATCTTGCCCTGTGAATGTGTTATTTTCTATTGTTAGATGTCATAGTACTATAGAAGACAGATACTGATGAGAATACACTCCCAAAGCATCTTCACTCAGTTCTTCTTCTTCTTCTAATCCTTTAATATCAGTTTGACTCAAAGAAAGCAAAACTCTTTTTCGAAACGGAATTATATAATTGGAGACAATCAAGTTAATCATATAATCTAACAAGCAAGAGGCGCATAGCATCCTAACTAACTTTATAAATGAGAATGTGACATTGTTGCCATTTCATGCCTTAAATACTCGATCGACCATCATAAAACATTTTATCCAGAAAATAGATACTGTTCCCGAGGGATAAAAAAAAAATACTCAGTTAGAGATGCGACCTTGAGGAAACTGCGCCAATAGAATGAATACACTCTAGGCGTGAGCATGACAGACAGTCTGAATTTTTTCATGGTTTATTCAGACAAAGGGAAGGGGCCTATATATCATCATCATCATCATCATCATAAGGTCATCAGTCCTAAGACTGGTTGGACACGTACCTCCACTCTTTCCTATCCTGAGCTAATCTTCGCATTTCCCTAAAACTAGAACAACCCACATCTTTAACTATTTGCGAACAGTAATCTTACCTACGTCTACCTCTACCCCTCATAACTCCTGTTTCTGCTTCTAATATGTCTCTGACTAGACCTTCATGCCTGAGAAGGTGTCCTACCAACCTATCCCGCCTATTTTTTATTGATTTCCATAGAGTCCTCTCTTCTCCTATTCTTTCTAATACCTCTTCATTTCTAACATTTTCTATCCACGTTATCCTCATCATTCGCATCATTTCAAAGCCTTCTAACTTTTCTTTTCCGCCGCGCCCACTGTCCATGCTTCGCATCGGTACAACTCCGCGCTCCAAACATACACCTTTAACAACGTTTTTCGAATTTCTAAATTAACCATTCGCGAGCGTAGAAGTGATTTCTTTTAATTAAAGGCGACACGTCCCTGCGCTATTCTCTGCTAATTTTTCGTCTCCTATCTTTATATTCGCTCTTTCCCTACTTTTTCTTATCTATAATCGTTTGAAATAAGTGGTATATGGTCATCCGGCATATCACTTCGGCCTCCTGACATGAGTAGAAGAGTTTGGTAAATCCAAATGAGCATGCAGTAGATTAGAAGCTTCAGTCAAAACTTAAGAACAAATTTATCAAATCATTGTATTTTGGTTAATCTTTAATACGTATTTATGACATTAATGCGAACGAAGTAGTCGGTATCAGCTAGTTAAAAATAAAAACAAAATTATGCTCCACTTCAAGGTAGTTTAGTTTAACTTGATTCGGTGTCTGACGAGAAGCGATTTAAACAAATGACGATCTGCTCAATTTTACATGAACCTCTGCTCATCTTACTCGGAGCAGATCGAGATCCCTAATTTATTTCGACATCGATCCGAACTCGGTATCTGAGCCTAATGTATGTGTGTCGTACAATCAATTAATTCTGTGTTACACAACTCGGAAATAATTGGGAAATAGGTAATTTCTGGTCAGGGAAAGCGAGAGTAGTTAAACAGTGATTAATTTCATCTTATGTGATGTCAAAATAACCTAAAATAAGATGGTTAACAACGGATGAGGTTCCTAAACAACCCCTTACTGTTTTTTTTTGTTTAATGAACAGATTATATTCCAAAATATTTTGTTTATTAAATACAATTAAAAATGAAAACCGAATGTATTAATTACAAAATAAAAGGAAACCTAAATAGTAATAACATACGCCTGTTAATATTTTCCATTTTCTAAAGTTGGTCACAGTGTTGGCAGGCAATTTTTACAGACTTGTGATTATTGTAGATGTACAATTTGAGTTGTATAAGCACTAGTAAAAATCTATTTTGTCTGGTTTAACTCTTTATTGTTAATAAAATGGGTGAATGCGTTGTGGACTGTGTGTGTGCCTCGAAAAGAATGCCAACACGATGAGTGTTGCACAGGTAAAAAGCCACCGCCAAGATGGCATACAAAAATCGATGAACCTTGTATAACCTAATCTCCCCACTCAGGGTTACCTCACAAACTTATTTACAGAAAATATACAGGGTACTTAAACAACTAGACATGTATGACTATAATCCTTAACAGTAGACATGCCTTTTACACAATAAACACATTGCATTAATTTTTGACTCCTTTTTTCTAGCACATATAATAACGTGCTCTACTCCTTTGTGATGGTTCCACGAATGGAGAACTGGTTGTGGGAGGTTCTTCATTGAAATTTTCATTTTCTAAACAATTTTCCATTATATCAACAGTTTTCCTGTGAGATAATTCACCCCTTTTACCAAGAAGTTAACTTCTGCTCCAGTCTGAGTGAAGGATTTTCCTTACAACGAAAGTTTCACCAATTTATCAAGAGTATCTACTTTTTGTTTGATTATAATGAGTAATGATATCGTGTTTTCTTCGTTCTTCGTTAGAAACACCATTTGTATAATGCAATGCTACACATTTGCTAGCATGTGGTATATAATAAACTAGAGTTGTTTCACATTGGAAATCAAAAAATGATGAATGCAGAGGTCGCCTTCGTGAAGGTAAGAATTTAGAAGGAATGAAAGCCCTATTTTTTCTTACTGTACCATAAAGTGTAAAATAAGTAGAACCGTTATCTGTACTAATACAATATCCATCCCAAAACAGATACCATATCCATCACTACCACTCTCCCCAGATCTCCTTTAGATATTCCACCAATTTTGCAAAAGCATATCTGAAGGTTCTTACAACACGATGTTTCACAAGCAGTCATACTCCAGATTTTGATCCCGTACTTGGCTGGATTGCTTTTCATGTACACCTTAACAGAATATCCAGCCCTATACAGGGTGTCCCAGTTATAATAATTAAAAAAAAAAACATGGCTTCCTGACACAAAATACAACAAAAAAGTGTTATACAATTTTTCAATCCAGTGACAATTGAGCTCGCAAATCGTCTTTGTAAATTTGAACGTACAATTTGTTTCATTACGGGCCTGGATCTAGGCGACCAACGTCGCTCAGCTGATCTAGTGTGGATGTAACAAGTACCTCCCGGGAAGACGCCGAATGCACTTCCACCTTGTAAAAAAAAGGTAAAAGTGAAAAAGAAAGGCGTACCTTTTATAAAAAATGTTTAAATTGTCCGCCATTCGCTTCAATGCAACACTGACAGCGACGTACCCACTTGCTGCGAATTTCGAATTATACGATAGGCATTGGTAATGTAACTCACCACCAACTGACGGTTGAATAAGAACCCTACTAGAATGCACTATCACACTACTAATTGTCCTTATTGTAATAGTCTTTTATGAAATGACCACTAAATAAATAAACTAACACTAACAAACAAGTAAATTCCACAACAATCCAAAGCAAACTGAACAACCTGTTAGAAACTACGACATTATGTGTATTCATTCCAGTCACTTCCAGCAGTGTAATTATACCAGGTTATATCAATATTTAGCTTTTTACATTTAATGAAAATAAAATAACCAAAATTGGTCGTTCTGGACACACCCTTGTATTATTCCATGTGGGGTTAATGAGCCCTGCCAGGCAAAAGTAACGTTTAACACATGTTAATGGTCAAAGTAGGTCTGCATCTTGTCTCGACTTTTACAACCATAACACATACATTTGTTTTCGTCCACTAGTACGTTATGTTACAAACTTTTACCAAACGCTGGGTGGTGAGGGTTGTTTGTGCACCGCTTATAACTATTCCGTAACTGTTAAATTTTTTTTTCTATTTAAAATAACATAATACTCGACGTCATGGATTACATTAGGTCCACTTCAGTTTACGATCATGGGATTTTCGATTGTGATAGATACATAGTTTTTCTAACATGTTTCAGTCATCTAATGGACCTTAACGCGAGTGCATTTTCTTCGGCTGATCCGTAACTTAATACCAAACATAAAGAATAACATCTGCCCAAAAACCAGCTGATTCCGACCCACTGAAGGTGATTTTTTTTACGATCAGCTGGCAATCGTAATTAATTTGCGATTGTGCAGGGCCGGCATAAAAACTGTTATAATTTTATAATTTTTTATTTTGTTTCAAAAGTCAAAAGTATTATAACATTTTATGTTCCAAATGTCCGTAGGAATCTGTGGTATAAATATTAATTATTATAACTGGGACACCCTATATATAACAACTGTTGATTTACAATCAGTTGAATACAAATTTCAGTAACCCAAGTGCCAGATGGGGTTTCCCTAAGATCTCAACCGAATCTTTTATTAAATTTTAATCTGTATAACTTTTAACAAACACGATTTTTGTTTTATTTTTGAAGCAAATTATTTCTGATGCTTGAAAAAAGGTCTTGTTACGCCATGAAAATTAATGAGGCTATTTTATCTCTTCCATCACAAATTATAAGTACGGCGTCGTTTTGAGGCCCCACCTGGCATTAGGAAGGATAATTGGAGAATAATTAATTTCGTGTAACGTAAAACGAAAATACTTGGAAAATAGGTAGCTAATTCTGTGTTACATTTCACGGAAGTTGAGACACAAAACGTCATGTACTTGAACGTTTTAAATCGTCAGATATCTCAAATCAGTATAAGAAACGGAGGATATACATTAAATTTCAAGGTGCTTACGAATGAAAAGTGAGAAATTCACACCTGTGCGTAAATTTGTAATCCCCCCACGTTTTCCCAATAGCGCGCTTTGTATGAATCAGGACAAAAGAGAAATGAATAATTAAAATCCCTCGCCGGAATTTGTAAGAATTTTTTAAATTAACGCGTTTATCGAAACTTCTACAGGAGCAGAATTTGTGTTTAAATAATGTATTATAAAGTACATTTTATTATACCAATCAAAGAAAATTTGAACAATCTTTTGTGATTATTGAACAATTCCACCATGAAGATTTCCTTTTACCTGATAACCAAGGCATACAATATTACCTTGCAGGTGACTTAACGAAGCACATAAGCAAGATACTGTTCATCCTTCTGGTTGGGTATTGAACGTTTACACTGTGCTTTCCTAACTAACACTTAGTTTCACTAGAAAACCTCCCAGAAACTTTGCCCCTAATAAGGATCCCTCTTTAACAAATTTAATTATGTTGTTTTTGTTGGTGTCAGTTAAAATTCTTTTAGGAAAGGATCGAAACAATATAACTAGGTTTAGGTTTATGATTGATTTAATATTTTGTCACCGCTAAAGTAGTATAAGCATCTAGTAGAGATGAGTTAGAAATCGCTTGACAAAACAGGATTGTATGAAAACAAATACAAGTAAAACAAAAATACTGACATGCAAGGAAAGAAAAAGTAGCGAAAGAGCGAATATAAAGATAGGAGACGAAAAATTAGAAGAAGTGGCTGATTTAGGAATCTAGCAAGTCAGATAAGTCAGGATGAAAAGGAGTAGCAGGGTCGAGTCGCCTTCAATAAAAAGAAGTCACTTCTATCCTCGCGAACGGTTAATTTAGAAATTCGAAAAAGATTGTTAAAGGTGTATGTTTGGAGCGTGGAGCTGTACGGTTGGCAAATATGGGCGGAGGCGCTTTGAAAAAGAAAAAGTTAAACGCATTCGAAATATGTTACAGGCGAATGATGAGAATACCGTGGATAGAGAAAGTTAGAAATAAAGAGGTATTAGAAAGAATAGGAGAACAGAGGACTATATGGAAGTCAATAAGAAATAGGCGAGATAGGTTGGTAGGACACTTTCTCAAGCGTGAAGGTCTAGTCAGAGACATATTAGAGGCAGAAATGAGAGTTAAGAGGTGTGAAGGTAGACCTAGATTAGATTACTGTTCGCAGATATTTAAGGATGTGGGTTGTTCCAGTTTTAGGGAAATGAAAAGATTAGCTCAGGATAGGACAGAGTGGAGATGTGTGTCCAACCAGTCTTAGGACTGACGACCTTATGATGACGAATATCTCCACCAGATTACCCACATGAATTTTACATTAATTTCATATCAGAATACTTTTCGCAGTTTGGAATAATAAGCCAATTGAGTATTTTATTCGATGAAAATTAATCTTTTCCACGCGATACCAGTCTGAGAACCTTTTTCGGGATGTGACTTTTTTGTTTACTGTTAACTTTTTCTTCTTCTGGTAATTATGAAAATGTTAAAAATTTTACAATAAAACCTTTATCCGTTCATTTTGTCGAAACCGATTATCGCTAGCGAGAAATTGGATTTGTGTAATATCGCAAACTACCCATTCAAAAGATCATTGTCAAGTGCATTATGGTTCTTGTAGTCTTCATTTATCATATCCGAGTTAAGTAAAGTTTGACATTTTAGACGCGAAGCTTTCCTTTCAGAAGCTGAAAATCATCACACGTGTGTTAAATAAACGCTCAGTACGGGTGACATTTACAAATAACCTTTCTGTTCGTCCAATTTTCATTTACCGGGATGGATGCAACAGGAAATTCTTTCTCAAGATTAATTTTTAACCGATAAATAATGACACATCAGCCGAAGAGTTATGTCCATATTATACTCACTCGCTGAAAAATATAAGATATGCAATTGGGGTAAATTATTTCCTTTATTATTATTTTAAGTATGTTGTAAGATCAATATTACATTCTCTTCTAAAGTAGAAATTAGTAGGTAGTAGGGGTAAAACTTCCGTATCACGGCTTTTTCGTAAATATAACTTTTTCTTGCTGGAAATGATGTAAAATGACCTAATTATGATGAACACAGACACAGATGAAACAATCGGGGGGAAGGTGTTTTGAGTAGTTTTTATTGAAAATAAACATTTTTAGATTACACTTCACATTTAACAGTTCATTTTGGCAGTTACCGTTAACGGTTAAAACGCCTCTAGTACTGCTTTTAGTTGGAAAAGGTTTATTTATAAAAAAAATCTGATGAAAAGAAAACAGGGGGAAGGTGTTTTAAACAATTTTCTTTCTAAATAAATATTTTTAAGGTATATATTCTATGGGAATTTCACACAATTACCATATATAACAATTACTACTCAACCGTTTCCGACTTCACCTCTATAGTTTAAGTCGCATTTTAAAAAGTGATATCCGCTCAATAGTCGTTTATACGATATACATAGATAAAAAGTGTTCCTATTCGAGGAAGGTATACGTATATACTTCGTTTATTTTCTGTAGCGATGTGACCTTCAGTTTGACCGGAGCAAAGTAGAAAAGAACAGCACTAGGCCAGAAAAGGAAGGAGACAACTCTCGGCCAAACTCTTAACCGGTGAGGAGCGTATAATACGTACAGTACTACACGGAAAAATTGACCATTTCATCCACTACAATTGCATTGTTCAAATGTGCTGTTATTGGTAACATTTACTACTGAAAATATCAACGAGTTGTTTATTTATATTCGGACATATTAAAGGCTTTTACGCTTGTTTTCGACTTGCACTATTATTCATGATTGAAGAAAACTTTTGGCAGGTATTGTATGAAAAAGTATGTTGAATGAACAAGAGTCGAGAGTATAATGAGCTTTCTTCTCGCATATCGCTAGAAAAAGTAAATGAAGTATACAATGTATGTGTATAAAATAGAGGAATAGGAGCACTTTTGCATACCTTAATATACCCTACTCATCTTTACGTAAAACAACACAAACTAACATAATTTAGATTAAGTTAAGGTTTGCAACGGTGCCCCCCTTCCTCCAATTTATATAGATATATTATACTTGTACCTTCTTCAAGCAGGAACAATTTGTATCTATTTATAAGTAAGAACGACTGTTGAGCGGATATCACTTTTTAAGCGAATACAACTGGGGGGGGGGGGCGTTCAAGCATTACGTAACGCAATTTGGGGGATGGGAAGGTCTCGTAAAACGTTACGATGCGCTACAAGGGTGGGAGGGGGTCTTTCTTACAACACGTTACGTAACATTGTTTCTTTTTTTTAATAAAAAATTAGGGAATTAAAACTACCAAGTTGGCAAACCTTTTCGTTTACGTTTTACGGAGAATCGTACGTCACTTGATGTTGTTTTAGTTGTAAGTATTTGTTGTTTATGCGGAAGCACATTGCTGTAGTCGGTGTTATCAAAGTGAGTTAATAGTGTTCATACTGTAATGTCCTCAAATAAGGGAGATTTGTATCATCAGCTGTTCTTGGCCTATAAAGACCTTCAAGCTTACTTGCCAGCGCAACTATATCAAAAATTGTCAACCAAATTTGGAAAACGGCTAAAGAAAAACTAAAGAATAAAGAAAAGTTTATAAAAATATAAATCATGTTATACGATTTGCGCAACATAACTTTTGCGACTTTTGGGTAAAAATGGTCACTTGAGTGTAATGTAACGTTTAGGGAGGGTGAGGGGGTACATAAAAACGTTACAGCGCTTTACAAGGTGGGAAGGGAGGGTCAAAAATCTTCAAATGTTGCGTTATGTAATACTTGAACGCTCCCTTGAACTGTAGAGGCGAAGTCAGAAACGAATGAGTAGTGACTGTTACCTATGATATGTGACTGTGAAATTCGCATAGGTTATATAACTATAAAATATTTATCTACAAAGGAAATTGTTTACAACACCTTCCCCTTATTTTTTTTCTTCTGAGTTTCTTATAAACAGACCTTTTCCAGAAAATACTACAAACGGCACAGTGAGCGCCATCTGTAGTACGATGCTACATTTTAGGATTACGTATTTTTCAACAAGGTCCACTTGTGTGGATATCTCCTTGTTGAAAACGAATCCTGGCGTAGCCAACCTCAACGTGATAGGCACGTTAGCTTAATCGAATAAAATAATAAAGACTACTCAAAACACCTTCCCTCCGATTATTTCATGTAAGTTTCTCATGATTAGGTCATTTTAAGCCATTTCCAAGTTACACTTTCGAAAAAGCTGAGGTACGGAATTTTTACCGTAGATAGGTACATAAAATTTAATAGTTATAGGTATTTATTGGAGAAGAGTAAGATGAAAAATAATACGCAATGTTGTAATATGTATGGACTTATAATTCTGTATGTTTATATGTTAGTTTGTACCTATCACGTTTGTGTACGTTCACGGGACATATGCTCATCATATGACGTCATGCACGAAGACGACGTATTCTTATCCGCAACGTATGTCCACCCTAAAGAAAGGACCTGAATATTGATGAAATAAAGTTTCGGAAATTACCTCCTACATCGAATCTGACAAACATACAAAATTTATCCCTTTATAACACAAGTGAAGATTGACCTTTTCAAGTTCAGTCGTGTGAGTGCTATTTGCTGTTCACCTTCTATGAATTTTATAAACAGTTTGACTCTTCAGGGCAAACTTTAACTGATTACTAAAATGGGTTTCGAGCGTCGTGAAAACCTATATCATAAAATCATCTCATCCGAGTGTTCTCATAAATCAATGACAAAGTCCTGATTGGATAATACAATTTAACTTCAGTGGAAATGTGGCTGTTGTTGAGTGGGACTGTTTTGATGATATTTCTTAACGAATACTGGAGCCGCTGCCAATACATTGATATTCATTAATAAAAATAAAAGCTTTCAAATTATCAACAGTCTGCTATGCTTCATAATATAAGTTTTATATTGTAGTTTGTATTATTATTCTATAGCAGGGATGGCGAACCAATGGCACGCGTGCCATTAGTGGCACGCGACGCAATATTTTGGGCACGTCACGTCAAATAATTTAAACGTGAAACTTCAAAGCATAAATAAAACAATTATCGTCATATTCATAATCATGTCATTCGCGCATTTGAGGCTAAACTGCCAATTTTCAGGAACGACATCATCATAAGAAACTGCAAGTGTTTTCCAAATTTTAAAAAATATGGCAACAACTTAGAAATACATGAGAAACCGGATGAAGACCAAGTTACTGAGGAATTTGTTTCTGTGATCGATTTTTAGAAACCGTTTGACAGATGACTCCAGTTCATCATGCATTCTGCTAAAAGTAACATCCCTAACAATCCCAAACCTAACATAAGTTATTTGTCATCTAATCTGCAACAACAGAAATCACACTAATTTTACTTTAATTTAAATTACACGTATAATTTAAACATTGCAAAATGTTCCTATTTTTCTACAGTAAATAAAGAATTTCGAGTTGATATAATTTATTATTATTATTTTCGCAATAATCACAGAGACAAAATTATTTGATGGCACGTCTATGACCTGATTAAACTTTTCTTTATAAAAATGGCACGACGGTACTTAAAGATTCGCCATCCCTGCTCTAGGGTATGCTATTACCTTAATAAGAGCACAATACATATGCGTCTAAAGGTATTTATGTTAAAGATAATTTTAAATAAGCAAACGTTGACAACAGTTTATTTATATCTCAAACTCATTTAATTCTTTAACAATGGTACCATATCCTTGACAAATGACACCCGTTGATCTCTTCTTCAGTTCCTGCTGATACTCCTGTTCCCATTTCCTAAAATAGTTCCTACAGACTTTTATTTAACGCTTCTTAACTTTCTATCTATTAACTGTCGGAGTAAATTATCTTTCCTGTAGATTTCGGTTACCGAAAACGTACCCATGGTGTGTCACTGGTATATTCGGGGTATTCAAGTGAAACGTTTTCAGTAAACTAACTTCCTAAAATAAGCTCGTTCTCTCGTCTACTGTTTTCCTTAGATAGCTACGTACATACATGGATACTTTGCAAACTGGATCAAAAGACTGTTATTCAAGCATAATTTACATGTTATCTTCGTCCTTTGTAGTAAACCCTGTTTTATATCGGAAGCCGTTTGATCTGAACACTATTGGTGTCTCGCATTCCCATTAACGTTGGCAGGAAAAGGGTTGTAACAGACACACAACCCAGCCTTCATTCTTTTTAGTTTTATGGGTGTCTTCAGTCTTGTACATTTAGCGTTTTGTATTGCAACACTTTACACATGATTTAAAACAATTTTTTTTTAAAAAAACATTAACTTTTTGTTCGATGATTTGTCGACACGTGGATGGCGATTTCGAAATTACCAAATCTCATCAGCACGCCGTAATTGGGAGTCCCAATTGATGCTAATGGGAGAATTGTCCCACCAGTCTACACTATGATGTGAAGCTGCGGGTGAATAGGGCAGAGGGTCCTTTAGAAATCGGTGGATTGTGATAGTTAGACGCATTGAAAGTATTAAGAGAATGAAAAAAAATTCGAGGAATATTATTTGTCCCAACATTGCAACATTTGTGTATTAAAGTCCAAGGAAACTGCAGGAATACGTGGAGCAATACAGGATGTTGGTACATGTCCCTGTGACCTTATCTGGAGCTATCACTGCATTTTAGATAATCCCTGCATCGTTTTTGATGTAGATACGTCCC
>NW_020442440.1:259805-270678 GCF_000699045.2 Agrilus planipennis
CTGACACATAGATGGCGGCACCAGAACTAAATCCATATGATTTTCAGTTAGTCCTAACCTTCAAAAGACGCGTCTATAAATTTGACGGCTGTCGGATCATTAGTTTGTGAATTATAGCATTTTTAGTAAAGCAACTTTTGTTATTGTGAAAAAAATGGATAATCGCACGTCGATTCATAAAGGTTCGCATCCCTGTTCTGTAGGGATAATGTGACCTTTCAAATAACACATATTCAGGGAATTTTCACCAATGGGTTCGTCTCTACAGTACCAGGAAAAAAACGACCATTTTATATTAAGAACTATAATGTTAAAATATTGAAATATCAAAATAAAAAAAATACACACATCAAAATGAAATAAAACCTATAAAAATATAATAATATGACCGGTCTACCACTTGCTGTAAATAATTCCTGTGTCTTTGAAAGAAGAATTTATTTAGCTTCCTTTTCTACTTTTTATTAATTTCTCTAAATGTCCAAACGTAGGATCACATTCACACGTTTTTCCTGAACCTTTACTTGCTTTCGCTATGTATTGACAGGTGATACAAACGCGCTATGCAGTTCCTCCAAAATCCCATTGATTTATAACTTAAATCAAAGATGCCCCGTGGCAGCTACTTTAGAAATCTTTAGAAAAGGCGGATATATCGATTTGAAATCGCGTACCTACATTTGACTATATCTTCAATGGAAAGATTACGAAAACATAACTTTTTTGATACTAATTGATACCTCCCATAAAGACCACTTTTTAAGTAATTTTATATTCCTTTTAATTTATGCAATTCACGAGAAATTATTTTCTAGTACTCGAAAAAAAATTGACAATCGTTGGAAACTGGTAACTAGCATTAGAATTTAGGAAAATAAGTATAAATTTAAAAAAAAGCAGGTGAAATTCAGTACACGTGAAAGAAGTGAAACTTCTTTGGCAATCTCTAAACCTTTATAACGAATTAGTAATGATTCGTAAAGGAAAGAGAGAGTACGAGAATTTTCAGGGTTTATGTTTTCCAGCATATTTTATTTTTAGTCCATCTAGGGAGTTTTACTTTAATACGGTTTTATATAATTCAATAACAAAAAAATGGTCAAATTTTTTTCGTTTCCGTTTATTTTTCCAAGTGCTTAAGAAACCGTAAACTATCAATAACTAAAAGGAATTAGAATTAGTAAATAATAATACTCACTCTCAAATAAATATTAATTGTTGTTATATAAACATTTAGTGTAATACATTTACTGTAATATAACTGCACAGATACAACCAAAACATTAATTTAGCACGATAGTATATTGAAAATACAGTATACAATAATATATTAGATGCCGGTCACTAACAGCTGACCATAATACCGATATGCGCATGCGCGCCTTTCTATTCTCATAGTGTATCGCGTCGCGAGACAAAACGTTGCAAAACGTGTCGATTCATGGCGTTGAGATTCTACTCCCATCGAACCCACAGAAGTTTCACTTCAAAAAAAAAACAAGCTCAAACGCAGAATGCACATCTACAATCTAACTATAATAGCGGATATATCCAATGAAATTATGTTAAAGACAACTTATGATGGTTTTAAACGAGAAACAGTTCCTTTTGCCACACAGATAAATAATTAGAAGTTAATTAGTAAATATAAACTTTAGCTTTTCTTTATTTAGTCGCTATGTAGTAATATTCGACCAAAAAAGACCACGAGCGGATTTACATGAGGGCTTTTTACGCTGTAGCCCTGGGCTTCGTGTATACAAAAGGCCCTCAGATTCAATTGAAAACTACAGATAATATAATGAAGAAAAAAATATCAAAAGTTAGAAAGAATCCGATCATAAGGTTGACAACCCTGCGATCAATCGAACGGAACGGGGTATTATTGTTTAGGCTGGTATATTTTCTCGTGTATGCGTTTATTGCGGGGGTCATCCCGCCGCTTATCAATTTTATTTTTTTCTGCACTTCTATTGTATCGTCAAACTGACAAATTGACTTTGTTATTGGTAGAACTGTGTTACAATATTTTATTGTTCTACTTTTTTCTTAAACCGTATAACTACATCATTATGGACAATAGTTTTTTGACAAAACGGCAATTAGTTGAGTAATTGCGTATCCCCTAAGCAGTATTAGTCCAGGAATCCTAATTCACGATCCATCTTGTGAAATAATAACACTTATCGGAAAATCGCGTGGCGGAAAGTCAGGTCAAAAAATCAAGTTTCCATCATTCTTTGGTAGCAAATTTTGCAAGTATCACGAAGATTGTTTTATATATTTCTGAGTGATTAGTGGGTGAAAAACATTGCTATTATTGCTTGTGATAAGTCGTGGCAACAAAAAGGAACCGGGAATTACATTTCATAGATTAATTAGTAGATAGGTGCTTATAGTGATGGATTACTGATGTAGCATTAATTACAAATTATCAATTAGTAGACTTAATGTTATCTCTACTGCTTATAAGAAAACATAATCAAGCAACGCTTACAGTTCGAACTGTATTTACAACCTTTTTAAGTAATGAACATGGCATTTAAAATTTTCACTAATGTAAAAGATCAGTGATTTTCCGGTGGCGTTGACAAGTACTAGGGTCAATTGAAAAGTCCCCGGCCTGACACATAGATGGCGGCACCAGAACTAAATCCATATGATTTTCAGTTAGTCCTAACCTTCAAAAGACGCGTCTATAAATTTGACGGCTGTCGGATCATTAGTTTGTGAATTATAGCATTTTTAGTAAAGCAACTTTTGTTATTGTGAAAAAAATGGATAAAAAGGAATTTCGCGTGTTGATAAAATATTGCTTTTTGAAGGGAAAAAATACAGTTGAAGCAAAAACTTGGCTTGATAACGAATTTCCGGACACTGCCCCAGGAAAATCAACCATCAAGGATTGGTATGCTAAGTTTAGACGTGGTGAAATGAGCACCGAAGACGGTGAACGCAGTGGACGCCCAAAAGAAGCTGTTACGGACGAAAACATTAAAAAAATCCACAAAATGATTTTGAATGACCGTAAATTGAAATTGAATGGAATAGCAGACACTCTACAGATATCAACGGAACGTATACATCACATCATTCACGAATATTTGGGTATGAGAAAGCTCTCTGCAAAGTGGGTGCCGCGCGAGCTCACTTTTGACCAAAAACAACGACGAGTTGATGATTCAGAGCAGTGTTTGAAGATGATCACGCGTAATAAACTCGAGTTTTTGCGTCGATATGTGACAATGGATGAAACATGGCTCCATCATTTCACTCCGAAGTCCAATCGACAGTCATCGGAGTGGACTGCACACGATGAACCCGCTCCAAAGCGTGCAAAAACGCAACAGTCGGCTGGCAAGGTTATGGCGTCTGTATTTTGGGATGCGCGTGGAATAATTTTCATTGACTAGCTTGAAAAAGGAAGGACCATCAACAGCGACTATTGCATAGCGTTATTGGACCGTTTGAAGGACGAAATCGCCGAGAAACGACCGCATTTGCTGAAAAAGAAAGTCCTGCTTCACCAAGACAATGCACCGTCTCACAAGTCAGTGAAAACGATGGAAAAAATTCATGAATTGGGCTTCGAATTGCTTCCGCATCCACCGTATTCTCCAGATCTGGCCCCCAGCGACTACTTCCTGTTCTCAGATCTCAAAAGAATGCTCGTTGGGAAAAAATTTTCGTCGAATGAAGAGGTGATCGCCGAAACTGAGGCCTATTTTGAAGCAAAGGACAAATCGTACTACAAAAATGGTATCGAAAAGTTGAAGGATCGCTATAATCAGTGTATCACCCTTGAAGGGAATTATGTTGAATAAAAAAAACGAATTTTGCAAAAAAAATGTGTTTTACTATTTTAGGCCGGGGACTTTTCAATTGACCTGTTATATTTCTTCAATACCGTGTATGTTTTGCTACGAAATTAAAAAAATAAAAATGTTGCTTAAAGAATTTATGGAACGTTGTTTATTGTTTTATTTAATGATAGTAATTTACATTTTTTTTTACCCTTAATCACAATTGCTTACTCACCATGCGATTCCCTATTACATCTAGTTGACACCCTCAATAGTTTGTCACTTGTTTCAGAAACACCCTGCATTTTCATAGTTTGGAAAATGAGTCAGTTGAGTGTTTTGTTCGATAAGAATTAATTTTTACTCGACAAATAGGTAGGTAAAAGAAATTATTAACTGTCAAAACTTGGTATTCTAATAATTTAATAAATATTGCAGTTTGGTTCACCCGTGTCTAGAAGAGGAAGAGCAGATCTCACAAAGAAATGATCTGATTTTGTGGAGTTCCTGGACAGTTTTGAGCGAAAAAGGATATAAATGAGTATGCAATTAAGTATTTTCCAAATTTACTATATAATAGAATTTGTCAGCCTCTATCTTTATTCAAATAATAGTTTGAAACTGTAATTTTCTGGTTCTTGACATAATTTTGTTGCCGCTTGTTCGTGATGTATTTAAAAACTTTTACCTGAAATTAATTATAGCTTGAATGTATTAACGTTAGGGATATAATTTTACCCTTGTAAGAATTATTTCTCAATTTTAGAAAACAGAGATAATTAGATAATTCTATGTAAAACAGTGGAGTAATGACATGCTTTCTGTAGAACTGTTAATGTCACAGTTTCGAAAATATTTTCATCGCTTTAATATCTCTGACTTACAATATATAGCAGATTTCAAATCAATACCTCTTCAAATTCCCTACAAACCTCTAATGAACGGCTTTGATCAACCACCATGCACATATAGAGATAAAGCAACATGCTCAACGAAGAACAGATTTCTTTTTACGTCGCATGAATGGAAATGCATTATTTCGTTAGATGTGGAATACTCGTAGTAGAGAGTAGAATGCATATTAAGTGTATAATTAGGTGTATATGTATAGTAATACAATCTAATCATTAGATTCGAAATTGAAATTGAAATAGACAGCAGAGACTGCACAGAGCTGATCCAAGAAAATACATTTTCTAAACAATCCTGCGAGAATGTTTCAATTAACAAAAATACAAATTTATTTTCTATTAAAGATAAAAACTTTTGCATATGGAGAACTATTTGGGTTGATAAGCAAGCACAACCTAGTATATTAGGTTTCCAAATATTTTTGTTAGCAGATGTTGCAAATTTAAAAATATATCCGAAAAGTAAATCACAGCTTTATATTCATCCGATTTTAAGTTGTGTAAAACCAGTTTAGGGTTCCGTGACGCCATTAAAATAGACCACTTACTGACAATATCAACAAACCACATGGTTGTCAATAATGAAACTATTATGCAAAAAAAGTTGTGTATTGTTTTAATATAACCAACAATTATTATATGCACGTGTCAGATATGTTTAGTACATTTCCTGAAGTACAGCAAAAATTGTAAATGTCAGCAAAACATGGTATTATAAATAGCAAGAATTTTTAATCACTTAATTGGTCATTAAGACAACTCATTAAGACAACTCATTTTTTAAGTCATCTTGTAATTTTGTTTAAATAAGGTTTTTCTGTTTTTTAGAAACGAAAACAAATATAACTCCCATTTATTGGTACATGTATATTAAATTTAGTAGAACCCTATAGGGTGGGAGGTTATACAACAAATAAAAATAATTCTATCGATTTTGAACTTGTCGTGTTGAAAGATAAATTTTCTTCCGATAAGATCCTGGCTAGAACGTACTACATTATCCTTTAGTATTTTTTTATAGCCATTTTTCTTGAGGATCCCTTCAATTTTTACCAAGTCTCCAGTCGTCCTTCCTCCAAAACATCCCCAAAACCGTCACCGAGCCTCCACCGTGTTTAATAGTAGGGATTTGCACACAAAAACACTTCATTTACACCCCAAAATCTCAAACTTTGACTTTTCGCTAAAATTACTCTTTATGCATCCAATTTTTATGTTCTTGGGTCCATTGCAATCTGACGTCTTAAAAGTGCTTTTTTCACTGCCGTCCTCCCAAAAATGCCAGCTTCTCTCAATCTTCTTTTCACAGTAGAAGTACTCATAAGCAAATCCATGGAAAACTTGATTTCATCTGTAACCTCCGAGCCTGTGAGTCGTCGATCTCGTTTGTTGATCAATACAATACGCCTGTCTTCAGCAATTGTGGTTTTTCGAGACCGTCCTGAACGTTTTCTAACGTGAATACTCTTGGTGGATGCGAAATTATTCACGTTATAGTCCACGACTCGACAAGACCCTAGATAGCAAGGGCAAATCTAATTTAGCAACCCAAGTATGAGAGGCCCAAGAAGAAGAAAAAGAAGAAGGTTCGACGAGATATTTTCAATTCAGAGGTAACCGCACAGTTACTTTTGCCTTGATGATGAAGACTGATGACTTGTTTCTACTCATTTTTAGATTTATGGGACTGAGTTTGCAAGAATGAAAACAATTGGAATACGAACTTCACAAAAAAATAGTTAATGCCACTATGCTATATGTTCTTTCGTCCAAGATTGCTGATTGGGACTAAACTGCAATAGTAGACACCAAAGAAATAAACTTTACATAAATGAAAAAAAATGGAGTTCTTGAAAAAAATTATTCTTTACATACACCTACAAAATATATACGTAGAGTAAACAAATAAATATTGCATAATGATATATTTTTGACGTGACAACGTCTTATAATTCGATGGAGCCGGCTGCACGCACGAAAAAACATGACTCATGCAGCGTTACCTCACTCTGAGGCGTTCCATTTAAGGCTTGAAGTGCAAGCGAGAACGCGGAACGAGCGACAAAGAGGCACAATCGGCCTCCGCGTTCGGCAGCGTTCGGCATCTGTCTCTCTCCTACTTGAGTGAGCGATGCGTCCGCGTGGACAGCTGCTATACAATAATACATTTCCATTTACCTTCTTCTCTATATTCATACAAAATATATATCAAACAAATAAAATTAAAATTTTCTTTTGAAAAATGAAACCATTCCATCAGTATTTTCTTATGACGTTGTCACGTTCAATATCGTCAGTAAACCGACTTTACAGACAACCGATTTTTTTTCCGCATAAAATCGTTTTGAACTTAGTTTGACAGTTATGAGACGAAAATTCGGAAGAGTCTTACATTGAAACATAACGAACGGGGTGGGCAAAAACTATTGACCGGTAGTGTATGTGCGTAATATATTGATTCAAGTATTTTGATAGGTATATATTTAATTTTATGCATGATAAAAATAAAATACCTTAACTTATCTATTAATATTTTTATATGTAGGTATATCTCATTTCATATGACTGTTTACCATTACCCTTAAATATTTAAATTAATTAGTATTTAATTTATTTATACTTAATTCTACATCGTCAAACATGATATCTATTTCATTTGCTTTAGGTAAGCTACTTGTACAACAGCCATAAGTCATATACTCTGTTTACATTTACTGTCAATTCATTATTTACAAACCATTTACTTAGTTGCTACTTTATTATTTATATGAAGGGATGACTGAAGGTATTTGTACAAATTTCCCTACAGCACGTCGTATTCTTCAAAAGTTTATGCGTCTTTTGATGACTACCTATACAAAATAATAAAACCATGGGCGTACCTAGAGATTTTTCATGAGGGGTCAATTTTCAATAGCTGTACGTTTATACAGGGCAGATTTACTAAAAAAAAACATTTTTATAAAAGTAACCTGGAATCATACGGTGCATATAAAAAAAAATATTTTCAGTCGTATCCTGCCTAACTTCGTGAATTTAAATTGAAAATCTTGTATATTTTTACATTTTTGGTTTCTTTGTTTAATTATAGGTTTACTTTGTTAACAGTTCCCTATACCCATCTCTAGTGGTTTTTGAGATATTCAACTGTTTTTGATAAAAAGAAACGCGACTTCAGCTCTTTGAATGAGACCAAATAGCATCTAAACCATAACAGCTAAAAACCTACGGTTTGGATAATTCATTTCAAAAATTACTATATATCTATAGTTAATGCTCATTTAAATTTGAAGCTTACGTTGTTTTAAATAATTCTGCTAAGCACAAATTTGTCTATGTACCAACACAATAATTTAAATATTAATGTGAAAATTCATTTTCCATTTATACCAACTATAAATTACCTCAAGTTAATGAGAAAAAATTTGTTGCTGTTGTTACACCCTATATAATTTATAGTTGGTATAAATGAAAAATGAATTTTGACATTAATATTTGATATATTAATAATATTAAATATCAAAGTGTGTTGTTGTTGTTGTTGTCATCTCTTGTAGCTTAGTACTCGGAGCATTGGTGCGTAAAGCCTAAGGTCTCGGGTTCTATTCCCGGCGAGAGTGTGACAACAGCAACAAATTTTTCTTTATTTACTTGAAGCAATTTGTAGTTGGTATAAGTAGAACATCAATTTTCATATTAATATTTGATATATTAACCACTATTAAACAGCAAAGTGTTTCAGACCCACTGATTGTCTGAAATGCTGAAATTTTCTGTCACGAAAATAGTGTTGTAAGAGTTATAATAACCCAATAACTTATCCTTACTCCAATGCCTGAGTTAACCCTCCCTGCAACGCATAAATTGTCCGTTTATCGAACAAAAGAGTACAAGCTACTTGAAAGAAGTAAAAAATATGGAAAAAAAATTGTTTGTCTTTATATTTGAACCATGTGTTATCAGTCATAGGAACAAAGACACTTACTCCGAGTACATTCTTGTAGATCCATTTTCCCAAACAGTAGTAAAGTTTCTTTTTTTTTATATTAAGTGTTAAAATGTAGTAAAGCAAATTGAAAATTTCAAATAAGTACTAAAAATGTTTTGTTCTAAGAAATGAATATATTAAGGTTGCTTCAAATTTGAGTCATAAATCCACTGGAAGTAATAAGTTTTCGTTTAGCCCTGCATATTTGGCCTTGGTCATAAATATTCGGTCATGTTCGTTCAATCTTGGTTTTAGTCTTGGTCTTGTTCATTCGATCTTTGTTTTGCTAGTATAAAGGCATTCTTGATCTTGGTCTTGGTCTTGAATTTTCACTAGACCAAATCAAAGACTGCAAGACCCATACCAATTTTACTCATCACTATGTGTGACTGAAAATATTTTCTGTGTATGCACTGTGGATGCACACATTTGCCAGATATTTCTTTTTCTTAATATTAATTAATAATAATTCAATTCTTTCTTTTGTAAATATTTCCTATTGTCTAAAGACAATGATTTACATAATTGTAAATATCATTTCCAGTGTATCTTCTTAAAATCTTTTGTATCTGTGCCTTTCTACTATTCTCTGCAAATTACTTTATTACTCGTACTTTCATGAGGTGTAGGTATAATTCTTATTACTTCTTAATCGCATTTTAATATTGGGTTTCTTGGTACATTGGGGCAGAATCTGTTCCTTTGTATTTGAACTAATCACACTTTTCAAGCTTCATTCTTTATTGATTCGATCCCTACTTCGTTAAAATTTATTTTCAAAAATACTAAAATCGGGACATCATAGTCAACAAACCACCAACCAATGCGTACGGAACATTAAAATCGGAGTTAATGAGAGAAAAGACTAAGAAAATCCCAGGAATAGAAAACCCGACGTCTCAGTTCCTCCGCCATCTTAAGGGACTAGCAGGTAACATAGTTCCCGATTCAATGCTACGAACACTCTGGTTTGCCAGGATGCCATCACACATGCAAGCCACTTGGGCCACTCACCGCGACATCACGCTTTAAAAATTAGCCGACTTAACTGATTCAGTTATCGATCTTACCGACAGCTGCACCCAAATAGCAGAAAAACCTAAAGCCGCATCTACCTCTAGCGATTTACTTGCAGCGCAACTACAACAATTGACGCTTACGCTGCAAAAAGAAATTGCATCAATTAGGCAGGACGTATCCGAGCTGAGACAACAACATCGCTATCAATACAGATAAAGATCAAGGTCAAACTCGCACCAACGATTCCGGAACAATAGTACATCCGGCGAACAGTGCTGGTATCACCGGAAGTTTAGTTTCAACGCCCGGAAGTGCACAAAACCCTGCTTATTCCAACAGTGGATCAGGGAAACGCTTCGGGGATGTCGTTAATGGCGGCAGACGATTTAATTCCAAAAACATCGTGCCGCATCTTCATTACTGACGCCCATACTAAAATCAAATTTCTGATCAACACCTGAGCTGATTCATGTGTGTACCCTCGCTCGTATATCAAAGGGCCGCGTGAGAAGTCATCATAAGAACTTAGCTCAGTTAACAAAACACCCATAGCAACATTCGGTACAATCAACCTAACGCTTAAGCTTTGCCTGGAGGTTCGTCATCGCCGATGTGTCCAAACCAATAATTGGCGTCGATTTTCTAGTATACTACAATTTACTTGTGGTTTTGAGAAACAAAAAGTTACAAGATGCAAAGACACGGAAAAGCAGTCACGGAAAGAACGTCATGTGTCTAAATCATGTCTGGGTCCAAAACCTTCCACGAGCTTCTGTCCAGGTTCCCGGTTAGAATCGTAAAGATTACAAGACACTAAACACTACACCATATAAAAAGAACTCCAAATCTGCAGAAATTGGGAATAGCCAGACCATTCCAAAGCTGTCGGTCGTCTCCGCTGTACATGGAAACAAGGAAACGAATGGAGACCGTGTGACGATTACCGAAGCTTGAATGCCCGAACCGAACCGGACAGATATTCTGTGCGCCACATAGAGGACTTCCCCCAAACACTATCGGGAATTGTTGCGTTTTCATTGTGTTTCTTCAGGTTTATTTTATTTTTGCAAAGTGCACTTTTATCAGCACAAAACCTAAAGCACCATATGATTCCAGACCATGTTTATAAAAAGTTTTTTTTATTAAATATA
>NW_020442440.1:270883-272241 GCF_000699045.2 Agrilus planipennis
AGGGGGGGGGGGGGGGATTAGCTTGCTAGAGGTATACACAATTGCTAATATATAGTAAAAGAAAATTCCTTTAATAATTGTTTACATTATGATTTTTCTGCAAACGTACTAATTGTAAAATTGCAGTTTATCACATACCGTATACTTGCATGCGTGCTCATTAAAAGTTTATCTACTTCTACTTAAAGTTGATACTTGGAAATACATAAATCCGTTTCCAGAATCAAACATTTTCAAGTACCTATGTAGATGTATACCTATACGTCATTTTTCAGCTTTTCCAAATGTGCATCTACGTATAAAAACTTTGTAGAACCAAGCGAAATCGTGTGTAATTCTCTGAGTTAATTAAACTCGACCTTCTCGTTTTCACAAAAATTGAGTATATGAAATGGACACATCCTACCTGCGGACCAAATATAGTGAGTTATAAAAAGGCAATTAAGGACGTTTTTATGTGGTCTAACTGCGGATTAAACAGGTAAACTGAACCTAAACTTCGGAAAGCCAATAGACGATAGCGAGCCGTAGTCAGGAAAATATTCAGGTAGTAGAATGTTTTACCTTTTATAACCTATGAGATATAGTTTTTATAGTTGAGGAGATCAATATTGGCAAAGTCCACAGTAAACTAACGGACGCACCTCTCTTCTTATTTCTACTTGAGATTGTAGTCTTTTGCTACGTCTTGAACATGTTAGGAAATGCTTCATGACACAATGAAAAGATATAACCGAATAATATTAAGTGGTGTAGAGGTTGGAGATTGCTTCGGTACTATAAAATATCAGGGTCGGCTTTATAACTGCCTGGTTGGAATTATATCTCTAAACAAGCGTCTTCGTTTTCATTAATTCCTGAGAATGTTGAACTTTCTTTAGAGTCCGATGCAGGCAACATGCTGAAGTTCTACTGGATAATGCCTAATTCCCTCCCATATACCTGTTTTTAATTAGGGTTAAAATTTTCGGTATGTCGAATTCCCTCCGAATTATACATCAATTGCCTCCCAACGGCGGCGGACCTTGAGTGCTAATTGCCACTATAAAGTCATAAATATTTGTTTAAATAATACAGCCTCACATCACATATTAATCTTAATATTATTCATATATTATAGACACCACAATAACAATAATAATTTTATCAAGCTACCCTTCTATTGGTCAAATACAGACAAGCTAAAACTAATAAAGTTTTGCTACATGATTGCATCAAAAAGCTAGACGCACACGAATTTCCAAACATTGAATTTGTTAAAGTAGTGGGAAACCATTTTAAAATTAAATAAATAAACATTTCATAACTGATATGTGTTTTTTTTCTGAAATTATTTTATCTTTAATTTACTGAAGTAC
>NW_020442440.1:273441-293629 GCF_000699045.2 Agrilus planipennis
CTAATTATGCATCAATTGCCTCCCAACGGCTAAAACTAATAAAGTTTTTCTAGATGACTGCACCAAAAAGCTATACGCACACGAATTTTCAAACATTGAATTTGTTAAGGTAGTGGGAAACCATTTTAAAATTATATTCATAACTGATATGTGTTTTCTTTCTGAAATTATTTTATCTTTAATTTACTGAAGTACTGAAGTGCACTATAAATATATATTTATTTTCGATAAATAAAATCGGTAAGTAGTCGTTAACTTAATTATTGGAGCTAATATGAACGGGAGGGAACTCGGCTAGTACCCGGAAGGGAATTATACTATCTATATTTTAACCAAAACTACCTGCGGGAGGGAATTTGGCATCACCGATTTTGCTTATCTACATTTATTTTTGTTACATATCAATTGGTATAATGTTATTCGTTTTTCTTTATTAGTATTTTCTTTTCCTTTTCTATGTTTACGTTATTCTCTACAACGTCTGTCGAGAGTAAAAGTAGACGTTCTGTCAGCAACCCCTCTTGTCTAGTTAGTAAGTTAAAAGAAGAAGAATAAATGTGACAGTTTTATTTTTGACTATGTCAATTTTAAATGTCCCAACTGTATGTAATATACGTTTCTCTAATGTGCATGACAGACTGCAAAAATTGTAATTCAAACCCTTGTAAAAATATTTTTTATTTTTTTGAGTTAGGCTGCTCGTTAGGGCACAGTATAAAGATTTTATACAGTAGGTTAACTCCTTTGATCTGCTTGAAATAGCGTTTTTTTTTACAAGTCATAAATTAACATTATGTGAGCTGAACTTCCATATACAAGGACGGTTCAATAGCTTTACCAATGTGTTTAGATTCAATATGTATTTGTACTGTAGTTCCACGGTGACATTTTGTATAAGCCAACCCATACTTAGCGGTGAACTCTTTAATTAAGTGGTGAAGTGCCGGCAAGGGAGGGATGCATGAGCGTGGCTTAAAGTGAACCTACTGTATAGAATATTTACACTGTGGTTAAATCTGGTAAGAGAAAGCATATCGTCTTCAGATCGGCCGCACGCTAAAAAGATTTGGCAGTTTGGTACGACCTCATGAAATACCTTACTTTTATTTATATATATTTCTTATTTTATTAATAAATAAGTAAATTAGTAAAAATCAAAAATATTTATGAATAGTATACAAACACATATACAAATGTTACATTAAATTCATTATTTTTTAATAACAAGGCGACATTTTGAGCAATATATTTACGATACGTTTAATATATATTTCGGTCGATCGCGAGGCCAATCAATCGTCGATACCTATGCGGATCGGCAAATTTCATACTTCAACCTAACGAAGACTAAACAACGTTATGTCCTTACTGATTCCCATACTGAAAACTCATTATTATTATCATTGTCAGGATGTACACCTAATTATGATACCTTGGTGGAAGACATGTGAAGGCAAAAAAGTAAATTCTAAATTTGTCTTTAACTGTAGCTACATTAAATTAATAAATATTGTTAATAATTATCCATGTTCTTTTAATTCCCCTGGACGTGAGTTTTTTGGCTCTTTGAACAATTCGGACCAACGGACTTCATTAATACCCACTATATCTAATTCTAATCTATCCATTTCTACTTTTAAATTTTCTAATTTCCCTACTTGCCTCATTGTCTAACATTTAACTGCACCTACCCCTTTTGCACTTATTGATGATATCCCCCGAGTTAGTCCCCGCCCCGACATCGGAATGGGGGACTAGTTTACGTCCGGTGTGCTTTACTCCAGAGGAGGCCATCATTTTGTTTTGGTGAGTTTTACTTGGGATATCATAATGTGGTGGTTTCCCGTTGCCTTCCACATCACAGTATTGTGCATCAGAGTGTCATACCGATCCTCGTGATCTCTGCCACCCTCAGTACTGAAAGAGCTGCTGCCCTCTTTCAGGGACTTATCTTAGTCTTGTTTCTCTTTAAGAACCGCCCCCCTCCATTATAGTTGAACCTATGGTTCAATTCCCTAAATCATCCAAACTCCCAAGCCGATCCACTCACTCTAGTTTGTACAACAGTTTCGTTAAGGTTCAAGTCCCGTCGGATCAGTAGGTATATAAGCAGTATATCTATATTTCAGTAGAAGGTGTACTCAGCGAACTTTTGACAGATTAGCAAGAAGTAAATCATATTATTCTTTTATAATAAATTTTTCTGGCCAAATAAAAATACGAAAGTGAAACACTGAAATCCAATTATCAGCCATACTGTGCATTTTTATAACATCTTTTTCATATTTACGAACAAATAGTACAACAACTTATATCTACATTGCTGTTGATAAAAAAAATTTAAATTAGTAAAAATCTATCTTGAAAAAGTGTCGGAAAATTTAATCTTTTAGGTACCGCATGTACGGAATGCTGCTCTAAAAAGTTGAGTCTGGAGATTTATTTTCTTCATGAGCCTGTATATCTCGAAAACTTAATGAGTGACTTAAAAAGTAAAAAATAGTTTTGAACATACACATATCTGACTTATCTACCCCCATCTCGCTGGAATGCACCTTATCTATACAGAAACACAGTGTACAAAGTTAGTATACATTTCACACCCCTTCTTCCCCCTTAGACAACGCCTATGAGAACAAGTCGATCGCGACACACTTTTAAGATAAAAAGTAGACCTTATATACAAAAAAGTTAGTCACCCCTGATATAATCGATCGTCAGTTCAACATGATACTGTGTAGGAAGAAAATTACTTTCAAATTGTAAAATATGTTGACAACTATACTTCATTTACTTTCTCTAGCGATGTGCCCCTTCCAATGTCTTGGATGCGCGCTGGCAAAATCGTAGGTAGGGAGAAAAAAGCTCATTATACTCTCGACTCTTGTTCATTAAATATACTTTTTCATACAGTACCTGCCACAAGTTTTGTTCAATCATGAATAGCAGTGCGAGTCAAAAACAAGCGTTAAAACCTTTAATATGTCTTCATATATAAATAAACATCTCCTTAATATTTTCAGTAGTAAATAATACCAATAACAGCACATTTTAACAATGCAATTGTAATGAATAAAATGGTCAATTTTTCCGTGCAGTATTGTACGGATTATACGCTCCTCACCGGTAAAGAGAGTTGTCTCCTTCCTTTTCTGGCCTAATGCTGTTCTTTTCTACTTTGCGCCGGTCAAACTGAAGGTCACATCGCTACAGAAAGTAAACGAAGTATACGATAGTTTAATTTTCGGACCTATTATCGTATGACTTAGAATGTATGGAATAACCTAACGGAGAAACGTAGATTTAGGATTCCACGTATGTATAGACATTTCGTGCCTTTGCGGAATACGACCCAATAATTCGGAAGGTGATAAAAATGGAAATATGTTTTTATTTACGGTCGGCAAAATGACAATGTTAAAGAAAATTCAAAATCAGATTACTTAATACTGTGAGGATGCACCTGCTGTGGGTAGCCTACATAAAACAAAAATGATATGGATAACTGCGTCAAAGTTTTCTTATAATTCCTAACAGGTTTCAATCACACGAGTATTATTAAAGGAGAACGTACAATTTTATGCTAGAGGTATAAAACTAATATTAGTCATGTAAAAAGCCATTTTGAATTTGTGATAATAATAATTTTATTACTTTCTACTGAATTAAATTAAATATTTAATTATAGATCCAAAAGCTTTGTGGTTTATTAAAAGCGATATATTTTACAATTATAGCCTTATTTTACTGTCTCTGGGGAATAGTCGCATTAACGAAACTTACTAGGAATTATACCTATTAAAAATTTGGTTAAGCTGACCATATCGTCTTCATTTTATGTCTTTTACGTTAAATCGGTAAAAGCCAAAAATGAACAAAGGATGATTTTCATTATCTTGCGAATTGTAAGCGTCAGCCGAAAAGATAAGAAATTAATGGCAGTAGATAGGACTCGATAGGTACCTATATAAAGTTGAAATTAATTAATTTAATCGGACCATCATCATTCGGGTTTTCAAGAGGGTAGTAGGTCATAGTAGGTTATACTCTAGAACTACCCATAAGCGAATCTCAATAACTAAATCGGTGTGATGTTTTTTTTCTGCTTAAAAAAACAATTGCAGACTATCATAGGTATAGCAGCTGCAGTGCTTTAGCACCATCAAGTAGTTGATGCCGTTCCGAATTGCGCTAAATTATATTTTTAGTCTTGAATTGGTGTTATAGGTATTTGAAAAGAAGAAAAATAATAACACCAATTTTGTCTCAAAAAAACAAACAGAAAAAACGCCATTAACTTGTTTTGTGTCTTTTATAATTAGATACGGAGTTGACCTATACAAACGAAAACGAAATTTTCCCGTCTTGTAGATTGAACACCGCTGTAACCAGAACATTTTTTCAGGGGGGTCAACATATAAAGTTATGTAAAAAATCTTATGAATAATTATAAAATAATTTTTTAAAATGCTAACTATTTTTTTGAAATTAATACTAATGAACTAAAAAATCAAACATTTTCTTCTGACTTTTAATGCAAAAATATCAGTTATATTATCGGTGAGCATATCAATATCACGATAAATAACCATAGCAGTTACCCCGCAAATAGTTGTTCTTGACCACACGAATTTCTCAAATATGTTTATAATCTTCTCACTGTTGAAAATGGTAGGGATGCATATACTTTTAACAATACAAATATAAAGGTATTTGAAAAAAGGAAAAAGTTCTTTCTCGCATTTTCCTAGAGCTTCAATAGCGCATGATAGACGATCTATTGAATTTTTTTTGACCAGTAGATTTTCCACAGATCAAACTTTTCTTCTAATATTGATAAGTTGACTTTCTTTGAATAAATACTGAAATTTTCAAAGTTTATAATTGGGTTGAATTCATAGCAATTAGTTAGTAATTTTTCTTAAAATTTTTACATTTCATCACAAAATTCGGGAAGAGACGGGAGATTCGACCACCCCTCTACCTATCCTCTGGCTACGGTAGTGAAGTACAAGGTGCTCCGCTTGATCTTATTGAACAATTGTAAGTACACAATAAAATGATTATAGCTTCTAAAGGTAGATTTACGGTATTTAATCAATCACTTGGCAACCATATCCGTAGCCTCATATGGGATGACCTCATTTACCTCATATAAGGGCAAACACAAACAATATCTCCTACAAGGTAGTTTGTATAAGCAAATAAGTAAGTTTGGTCTACGTAGTAGACACGTGGGTTCAGTTCGGCAAGTCGATATCCTTATGGACCTTGACAAACATTTTTGAAATGTAGCAATTTACTAGAAATACCGTTTACTATTCATAGCAATTCATAAATCACTATCTAAAGACAGCAGGCCGAGTTATACCGTATTCCGTTGGAACTATATATCTACGGCGTGCTGAAGCGATCCAAAAAGATAGAAATCGCTACCCACGCTAACTATTTTGAGAAAATATTGACCACCATGAGCTTTCCGAAGCAAATAAAGGGTCATTTTTGTATTAAACTGTTTTTAATAAAATGAAAAGTAAGTTTAGAAGAAATTCACCGATTACAACTACTTATACTATAAAGCGTCTATATGCTCGGTAATAACATTCATCTTGAAATACGGACAATGAAAAGAAAATATTTCCAGTTAATGACGGTTTTCAATCATATTATCCCAATGCGCAAGTTTCTACGTCGCTGCTCATTTAAATTTCTTGGCTTCGGAATATGAACCCTACTATTTTATCAATACCTCAAGAATTCCGATCAACGTGAAATAAATTGTTGGGATATTAAAAATACGTATAGATGAAAAACATAAGACACATTCCTTAAAATGTGCGCCAATATCGGCAAATAGAATCATCAAATAAGTTCATTGTTATAGTATATTAATAAGAAATATATTTCAGGTGCATATTAACACAAAGTGAATAATTATAAAAGCAAAAAAGCAGTAATACACTTGTGAATATGAAATACATATTATCTGCAATTTAAAACTATTTTGTGATATTGTTTAAGTACTTACCTATAGCTAGCTAAGAATAGGTACTGATAATTTTACAAATTATTTAATCCTTATCGTTCTTCTTCTTTTATTTTTCTTTTCAAACTAATTTACTAAAAGAAATTGAAAACCAATTAAAAAGAAATCAGTTAATTTTTCCCACTAAAACTCCTTTTTCACTTTTGGAAATTGCCTTCCATTTTGCTAGGAAATAAAATTGTTTCCTTTATTTATTTATCATAAGCTATTCGGTATTAGCATCTAGCAAGGAGGAGATCGAGATATCTTTAAATAAAATGGAAGCGGAATTGACAAAACAGTACTGTATGAAAATAAATAAAAGTAAAACAAAAATAATGGTATGCAAGGGACGAAAAAGTAGGGAAACAGCGAATATAAAGATAGGAGACGAAAAATTGGAAGAAGCAACCGATTTTAGGTATCTAGGAAGTCAGATAAGTCAGGACGGAAGGAGTTGTAAGGATATAAAGCAGAGGATATCGCAGGGTCGAGTCGCCTTCTGTGCTCGCGAACGGTTAATTTAGAAATTCGAAAAAGTTTGTTAAAGGTGTATGGGTAGTGGGCGCGGAAGAAAAAAAAGGTTCGGAATGTGGTGTTACAGGCGAATGATGAGGATACTGTGAACAGAGAAGGTTAGAAATGAAGAGGTAAAAAAAAGTAGGAGAACAGAGATAGAGTCCTCTGTTCTTTCTAAAGAAGTCAATAAGAAATAGGCGAGATACATTAATAGGACACCTTCTCAGGCATGAAGGTCTATTCAAAGACATATTAGAGGCAGAAACGGAAGTTAGGAGAGGTAAAAGTAGATCTAGATTAGATTACTATTCACAAATTGTTAAGAATGTGGGATGTTCTAGTTTTAGGGAAATGCGAAGATAGAAAATAGTGGAGGTGCGTATCCAACCAGTCTCAGGACTGACGACTTTATGATGATGATGAAGCTATTCACCCATCCTAATTTTAATAACAGTAATTCGTTATTCTTCTATGTGAAATTTGGCATCTCCATAAAAGGTGTCATTTTTAGTAAAATATGCTAGTAAAGAAGCTGAAGCGCAAAAAACCATGTCGTCCCAACCTCCTGCCGTCTGCTATATCAGCCTTTTAAATACTTTAGAACAACTTTTCCTATATGATATATAGACGCAATCTGGATCCATTTCGATATAAAGGGGGAAGTTGAAATCGGAAAAAGACGTCAGCCTAACCGCTTGGTCTTAATGGTATAATTTACTTAAAATACTCCACATTCCTTGAAAAGTAGTGACAGAAAATCATGGGTCATTTTCCCGTGGGTGAACAAAAAAAGGATGGGATCTAACAAAATGGAGTATTATTTATTGTTCATCGATGGAACTATAGTGGCAAAAATTTTGCTTGGGCCATTTTTTAGTAATTTGACATTTCCGGTAATATAAGCAAATATGTTCTGAATTACTTAAAAAGCTGACGTAACAGGCGGTAGAAAGTTGGGAGATAACATGTTTTTTTTTGCGGGTTAGCTTCCTAAACTATAGCTGAACAAATCTTGTGATAACGCTGATAAATCATATAGAAATCCAAGCAACCTCCAAAAAAACATTATCATATGTTACACAATTACAACATTTATGTTTAGGTACAGCACCAAAAAAAATATTTACGTAATTATGTCGTACACCTAAGCGATAGTACTTTCCTTCTGTGAAAAAATGTTATAGATGAATATACAATATCTTTGATGTACGTAAATCGATAAATGCAAATTTTATGACATACAAAATTGATGTTCCCAGTCAAAACGGCTCTTACCGTGCGGATCATATGATTTATTTATTAATACTTCCAAGTTTGTTTTTCTTTTATTGCAACTAATCATATCTCCTAAATACAGACGTGTATAATTTCAGCCCGACAAAAGGGTGTAGTCTTATAATTTTCTGCAGTTATAAAAAGTTTTGATTAAGGTAGTGGAAATTTCATTTAGGTACGACGAAATGACAATTTTTATGCTAATCAATACGACTTACTCCTTTTTTCATCCAGAATATTTTGTCTCCTTATTGCCTACCCTTATAATCCCTACCGCTTTTCTATATATCTCCACAATTATAACTACCAACCCTTCTTCAATTTTACTCTTTTTTAACATACTCAACAATTCCGTTCTGTCAACAGAATCAGACACCATTTTTAAATTTACAAAGATTACAAAAGATTTTATTTTATTTCCATATATGTTTGAGTTACGTTTTTTAACAAGAATATCGCATCAATAGTTTCTCTTCCCGCTCTAAATCCAAACTGCTTCGCTGAAAATATTATTTATTTCAATTTCCCTTTCCAGGCACTGGCACAATAACACCACATTTCCAATATTTCGGTAATTTATTTTTAACCCATGTTGCATTAAATATATCGTATACTTTATCCTTTAGAATATCGTCCGAATATATCCACGCCCTCTTCTGGTAACCCACCTGGCCCCCATACCTTTTGTTTTACTAACGATCGTAATCTCGTTATTGCTTCTTCTAACTCTATCTTTTCTATTTAATCTACGTATTTCAGCTTAATTAAAAAGTCGATTTAAAAAAAAAGTTCGCAGCGTTAGCGTCGCTTTACCTGTTTCTTCGTGCCAAATTCCGAGATTCTAGGTCAGCGGGAAGTGTCTTACAGGCTTTGATAGGTCAGTTAGTTAGTAAGTTAGTTTAAGAGTATGAAAATACACTTTAAAAAATCAACTTTAAACTATTTGATTTTTACAGAAATATGAGTATATAAAATTTTGTATTTGTTTAACTTGGATACCCCTGGAGAAAAGGATCCCGATGGACTTACAGACTGATGACAAAGTAATCCTAAGCAAAACCTCTTAGTGCTTAGTTTGTTAATATTATTCTTCCTGTAAATGCTTGTCGTTAAACAAACTTTAATTTCAACAACTCATTTTAGTCGCTTCATTGTGAAAAGTTGCAGTTGATAAATGTCAACTTCCGCTACATTCAACACTTTTTTTGTAAAACGAACCACTTGAAATGATAAAATCGCTCTTTGTAGGTACCCTCATATGTGACCCAATTTTTATTTTTGTTAGAATGGAATTGTAAGAAGCTTAAATAAATGTATTATCTAGAATGATTTATATTAATAAATAATAATGTGCTATTAATTGTAGTTAGTATTAGTTAGTTAAACACGGGCAACTAAAAAATTATATTAATGTTTTCTGTAATTTACATGTAGGTACAGGTACCCATCTACAAACACACAAGTAAAAATTGGTAGGAATACTTCATATGTCAAAAGGTTTGACCTAAAGTCGTAATTGTTTCTTTGAGTAACGGGTTGATTTATTAAATGAACAAATACAATTAGTCATTTCTACACAACAATACAATACATTTAATAAAAAACTTACCGGAATAAATCAAAGTTGTGGTAACAGCAATTATGGCTAAACTATGCATTTTCGTTTCCAAAATTCACTCACATCAATATATACAACGCGCAATAAAACTAATATGGAATTTCGACCCCATCATAAAGTTTACTTCTATTCTATATTAAAATTTTGAGCTGTATAGTTCTGTTGGTCGTTTATTACATTGCGTTTGAACTTCAATCGACCATATCTTGATTATTTACCACTGGTTTATAGGGTTAATTTTAATATTCAATTTTACCAGTTCAGCTACGGTGCAGGTACGAGCTAACTGACTGGAACGCCTCCCTGAAACGTGGTAGATGGCAGAATCAGGGTCGCGTGTGCGCATTTTACTAAATCTATACTTCACTGTACCTGGCTGGCTGTTTTGCTTGCTGGAGGTACCTGAGAAAATCAGCAGGATAACGCAACGCAACCAGTGCTGTGTAAACAAACACTAGACTGAACTGAACTCGGGGCCAAAAGAAGTTTCGACATGCAAATGTACTGAACTCATCATGCAGTTCAGCAAGCGCAACAAAAGGATGAATTAGACTTAAATTTGTAAGGGCCCTTATTAAGGAAGTTAAGAGATTCATTTAAATTCTATCTCATCTTGCTACTGATGCCTGCCACAGTTTCGAATGCGAAAATACTTTTTTATCTCTTCTTTAATAATGGATTCTGAGGAAGGAAATGAGTTTCATCAATATTCTCCGGCCTCGGTAAAGACTAATAAATTGCATCATTAACGTCAGCATGTGAAAGCATTCCAAAATGCTGTATAAAAATTCTTTTCCCCGTATCGCAATTTCAAAAATGTTTTATAAATGCGTTGTGTTGATACAGTTCCATATACAATATACATACATACACTTACACATATATCATATACCTACGAGAATATTCGATAAATAGACCGCTTAAAATTATGAATTTATTACCGATCTGCTCCACGAATTTTACCTGCATGTGCTTCCATGAAAATAGGGAAACTCTATGTCCCCAGGCATTTTTCACTGCATTAGATTAAATAAATTTTACTTTTTACTTAATAGGTAACAGCTTAAAATGTATTTTATTTATTTCCCTCAAAATGTTTGAAATAATTTAGAATTATACTTTGGAAAACTTTTTTTACTACCACAAATATTAGGCCCTAGCCGTGTCCGCCTACCAAAATTTTGTATTTGGCCACCAATATCTTAAGAATTCCGTTTATACACTTTTATTTTATTGAAGACATTTAATAATATGACTATTTACCTAATAACATCAATAAAATAACAATATTTCGAAAAACATTACATTTATGTAAGTTAAATTTGTGTCCGCGACTTTAACCGTTATGCTCTAGCCGCTTAGGAATTTTGAAATTATGCGGTTTTTATCGTGAATGAGGGAATGAGAATCAGTTCATTTTAAAGTATAGACATGAAGTTATCTGCAAATGTCGCTCGCCTTGTGTCGGCCATTTTGGAATTCATTACAACCGCGGCGTAAAATGGCTAGCACGCCTTGTTCCAGTGACTTTGTCAGTCAATCGGTAAGTAATTTTTATATTAAATAGTAGGCCATTTTTTTTAATTGTCAACGATTTAGTATTGTTTTGTAAGCCCTGTTCATTAAATGATGCTAGGTATTGTGGTTAATATAACCGAACAGAGTATTCGTAGGTTTTCTTCTGAATCGTCAGTCCCTAACCCGTCAGTCCCTCGCTTGATTGATCGATTGAGATTGATTATTTTATAATCAAGGAACCTTTTTTGTTATATATTACTTCATAGAGCAAAGGGCCTGGTTTGTTTTATTTTTTACCTTATCTTAAAGAATTTTAGCTAAAGCTACACTTGATTAACATTTTTTAAGTTAATTAATAATGATACTGTCTAAAATACGTTCCTAATAAAAGTGAAGCTATGCCTGTGTAGGAGTCTTATTTTATTACATTAATTGCCTTAAAAAATCTTATATTACAGTATATCAGCATAATTTTCATCAGTCCGTAGCTACAATGTATATGTGTCAGTCCCTAGACGTCTAAATTTACAAAAACCTGAATTTCTCTTAAAACACTAAACAAAGTTTTTTGAACATTAATTATTTTATCGATCAGTCACAAATCACACTAATTTAAAATTGCACAGTATGTAGAAAATAGTAAAGACTAATTACATCATAAAGTTGCCCTATTTTCATGGAAATTTCTTTTCTGCAACAAAGAATCTGCAGAAAAAAGTTAAGAGACTGAATGCACCCAATGAATCGACCTTTTAGAAGCAAGTTGGTATAGTATCTAGATATGACAGTATATTACCATAAACTGGCATTTATTGTTAACTGGAGTGTTTCAAATCTATGGCATTAGACAATGATCTTACTACGTGATAGGCATCACATAAACCAAATAAATAAGAACGGTGGGTATAAGCTCCTGGTTAGTAATTTATTGCAACTACCCGTTTTCGACACTATTGCGTGGTGTCTTCCTTATTTTTAAAGATAGGGGGTTGCGGCTTTTACAACAAATTGCAATTTCTTTGGGAAATTGAAGATGCTCCCAGCAGAGTTTTCATATCCCTTTTAATTTTGGAGATACATAGTGGTGTTGAAAAGTATCACATTCGAGTTACGCCCCTTATCTCAGTTATCTTAAAACTTATCGAGGAAATTAAAACGTATTCTTCATTTCCGTAGAATCCAATGGCATAGTCAAATTTTGTCTTGCACCTTCCAGTTAGTATTTTTTAGTTATAATACAAATATATGTTTATTTAATAGAAAACCCTGTATAAGCCCAAATGTCAACAGCACACCTTGTTTATATAATTTTTGTATTTATTAGTTCTAAAAATTTTTTTATGCCCAATAAACAGGTAGTAGGTTATGGCTTATGTTAATAAAATCAAAATATATGAACGTAATTATTACACTAGAGATGTAATACTTTTAAACTTAATTAAAAGATTTTTTTAATTGTCAATTTGATTATTTATTGCAGCATGTTGACAAAATGTTTGAATTTTACACTAAAAATAACAGTAATTACCAATCTTACTTAAAGTTTAAATTTAAAAAAAAAATAAAAGAGATAGAAAGGAGAAGTAAATAGTTTTTAAAAGGTGATTTTGAAAATAACGGTCATTTTGCAGTGTACGAAATTGGCACATTTTCGGTATTCTTCTAATAGCATTCAAAAGTATCATACGTCTTTGCAAATTTCGAAACATTAAATACCACACGAAATCCTACTACAAACTGATATCGCATGACTAGATTAAAGATTCGGAGATCGAGTGGGACATCTTACAGGTCCGTGGTTACTAATCCATCTTTGAGAAAAGTTATCGTCTAAAAAATATTCTTAACAGAGCCGACTTATCTTGGAATCCCATCTTGTTGAAAATAAACAGCATTATAAAAGGCTAATGGAAAATTTTCCGTTCAGAAATAACTTTCTCAAGGATTTCTCGGTATCGATGTGCTGTGAGATTTTCTTCAAAAATTTTGTAGAATATACTTGTTCCAAAGGAGAACCACGAGACGCCAACTCCACTTGTGTTTATTATGGCGATTGAAAATACCCCCACTTAGAAATAAGATCCATTGGACCAGATAACCAGTCTGCCAAAGAATTCTTTAGTATATTTATTTGTTGTAAGTACCATTGGCAAAACAGTATTCAATGTTCCGCAACGTCGAGGTATAAATGTTAAACCACGTGGAATTTATAGAGGTGACATTTTGCTTTTCGATTCAAACAGATTATCGTAATCTACTACCCACATACTAATTCGACACAAAAGAAAACTCTAGAAAACCATAAATTCTAAGCTTGTTTTTATAAATAATTGTATGTAATTTATTTGAAAAGCTTACATTACGCCTAATAAATATACAAAATAATATACAGGGGGTTCCATTGAAAAAAGAACGTATGTTTCCGTTATAACTAAAAAAAGGAAAGAAAAATCTGACTATACCACTATAGTATACGGATGAATTCTACAAGATTTCTACGGTATGTTTCACACCGTCGCGAAAACCGCAACACTTTTTTTTTAATGTAAGGAAGATACCCCATAAAACTACTAAAAATCGGACACCCCGTATATAAGCTGCGTTTTTGATTAAGTTAGACATGTAGATACCTTAGTTAAGTCATCTATTTTCTATATAAATAAAAATGAATCGCTAAATGTGTTGCTAAGCGCAAAACTGGCTGGACTAATTTCGATAATTTCCTTTTTTTTTCTTAATGTTCCCTTTGAAGTCAGAATTCTTATGAAGAGAAAAATTGGAAAAAATGCCCAGAAATACTTAAAAACCTCACTTTTCTTTTCCCATACAAACCACTAAGTAAATTAAAACAACTGTCACTAGCTGTCAAACATTTGACATCAATCAAAACAAGGATTATCTTTAGTACGTCTTCAAGTTGATTAGGCTGTATGGATTTTAATCTATGACTGATGCCGTCAACTATCCACCAGAATTTTTGAACTCACTGGATTTGTCAGGATTGCCACCTCATAATCTTCAAATAAAAGTAGGATCGGTGGTCATAATGTTTTGAAATATCAACCAACCACATCCGCGGCTAACAATGAAACAATTACTGAACAATGTGATCGAAGCAATCATTCTAAAGTGAAAATATAAGGGAGATGAGAAAAAGTAGGGAAAGAGCGAATATAAAGACAGGAGCCGAAAAATTGGAAGAAGCAACCGATTTTAGGTACCTAGAAATTCAGGTAAGTCAGGACGGAAGGAGTAATAGGGATATAAAGCAGAGGATAGCGCAGGATCTTGTCGCCTTTAATAAAAAGAAGTCACTTCTGTGCTCGCAAACGGTTAATTTAGAAATTCGAAAAAGATTGTTAAAGGTGTATGTTTGGAGCGCGGCATTGTACGGGTGCGAAACATGGACAGTGGGCGCGGCGGAAAAGAAAAGGTTAGAAGCGTTCGAAATGTGGTATTGTATGCGAATGATGAGGATAACGTGGGTAGAACAGGTTAGAACTGAAGAGGTATTAGAAAGAATAGGAGAACAGAGGGCTCTATGGAAGTCAATAAAACATAGGCGAGATAGATTAGTAGGACACCTTCTCAGGCACGAAGGTCTAGTCAGAGATATATTAGAAGCAAAAACAGGAGTTAGGAGGGGTAGAGGTATACATAGGTTAGATTATTGTTCGCAAATAGTTAAGGATGTGGGTTGTTCTAATTTTAGGGAAAAAGTTTGGCTCAGGATAGGAAAGAGTGGAGGTACGTGTCCAACCAGTTATAGGACTGACGACCTTATGATGAAGATGAAAGGTATATGGAAATATTACGGAAATGCGAAGATTAGCTCAGGCTAGTAAAAAGTGAAGGTGCGTGTCCAACCGGTCTTTGGACTGACGACCTTATGATGAAGATGAAAGGTATATGGAAATATTACGGAAATGCGAAGATTAGCTCAGGCTAGTAAAAAGTGAAGGTGCGTGTCCAACCGGTCTTTGGACTGACGACCTTATGATGATGATGAATTGTATCGAAATAATTCGCATAAATAAAAATCACCATTATGCCAACACTGATTCTACCGATTCAACCGAATATTTCAATTTTAAGCAATTTTTAACTTGTACAAAACGTTATTATAATTCTAGAAAAAAACAGTTTGTTTTTATGTCGATATGTGTCATCAATACCGTCAATATCATATACATTTTATAGCAGTTGTTACAGGGAGCTTTGTATATTACGTTATTTTTTCCACATGTTAATTTTATTTTTTTGACTGGTAAATAGATATACCTTCATCCCTTAACAGCTTTTTCAATCTTGCGAGCATTGATATTGCTTGCACTGTAACCAAGTTCTTACTATTTTATAATTTTGTGTCGTTTTTTTATAGAAGTTCATGAAGGCATATTTTTGCACAAATTTTCTCTACATCAACATCATTTTAGTAAGAAAAAAGTTCGCGTTTCGTTTGCTCTTCTCCTAAAAATATTTTTGTAAACCAGCATCTATTCAATTATAAATGACTACCTCCTGACAGAGCAGCTCGGTTCGAGAATGAAAATCGATTGTAACACAAAAGTTCTAGCCACAGGGCTGTCCGTGACATTTCACCTAAACCACAGGTAGATCGCAGATAAATAATGACCGAGATAAATAAATAAATTGTATTTTACATTAGTTTTCGATTACCAATACAGTATAAACATTTTTACACATACAGAGTGACCTATAAAAGTGTATTTTGTATACAAATTTGTAAGAATAAGAATTAAAACAGTGTTTTGAATAAAACTTCTACTTATCTGTACCTATTCAAACAATGTGAAATATATTTGAATTCTGCTTATGCCTACCTATACACCTACCGGAAGTAGTTCCTTGATGATGGCAAGTCGAGATTCATAAAAGTTTCACGAAATAAAATATAGCACTTCCGGTTGTACCGAAAGTTGCCGTCAACTTCCTTATTTTAAATGACAGACCCTGTATATTCTTGAATTTTCAGAATCTACGTGTTATTTTAGAGGAACTTTTATAAAGCTTTCCCATGTCTAGCTCAATTAGTGTTCAAGATATTTCAACTTTTTTAAAAAAACTGTTTTATCATTGTCTAACTCAAAATTGCATACTTATTTCTTATATTATGCAAACTGAAGTATTGATCTTTGGAAGGAAATAGGGGAAGTAATCATTTATTACAGTTACTATAAAAGTTGTTTAATATTATACAGGGTGATGAAACTTTAATACCGAATTTACGTAACTTCAAACCACCAAATTTCTTTTTTAAATGGAATGCCCTGTATATTTTTTCAGATTCAGTTCGAGAATTTTCATTTATATGTATTCATATTACACTTCCCTACGTCAAAACAAAACGGATGGGGCATCTTTCCCAATATTATGGGGCAACGCTACCGGACAGCCGGGAGAGATGGCCAAAAAAATTATTTTAGTTTATTTGTTTTTGTTTAATGTAGAAACTCTTATAAAGTTTTTTAAGTGTTTTTTATTATTGTTTAATTAATATATAACCAGTCAATGACAAAATTTTTATTTTTCTCTAGTAATTGTGACTTTGTTAATATTTCTTTTACTGGGGCATCCCACCTAGAATTACCTTACATATAATAAATAACGTAAATAACAGAAACACTAAAAGAGAGGTTATAGGGAAGCATAATATGGACAGACGGAGAGAAAAATTGCACAACTGAATGTGAAAAATTATATAGAGCATTCCATTAAAAAAAAAGTTTTGTTGGTTCGAAGTTACGCAAATTCGGCATTAAACTTTTGTCACCCTGTATAATATTAAACAACTATTAACCTAACTGTAATAAATAATCGGCATCCCCCTATCCTTCTTCCAAATATCAATACTTCAGCATGCATAATATAAGAAATATACAATTTTGAGTTAGATAATCGAAAAACTTCCGGTATAACCTGAAATGCTCCAACAATGACATTATTTTATTTAAAGAGAGCACTCATAAACATAAGACCCCAAAATTTAAAAACTTAATCCGAAGCAGTTTCTGAAATATTCTAATGGGCCGTCGAGATAAGACACCCTGTATATATAGTCAACAGATAAATTATACGTAATGGGTAATAAAAAAAATTCTTTTCATTACAACGAAAAGGAAAGGAGTAGTATTGATTTCTAGTTTATCTTTCTAGCTTGAAGGGTGGTTGAGGGATTCATAGCTGTCAAGTTCTGAACTAGTAGAGGTGCTTCATTAGTTTCTTCGGTAGGGTAGGGAGGGGCTAGTTGAACAATTTTTCACTTGGGCGGATATAGCTCCTCAATGATAAGTCTCAATGAGCTTTTATGCGACCTGATGGATTTGTAACGTATCCCTTTGCAAAAGTGTCCTTAGTAATTTTTTTGAAACAAGTCAAATTTAAGAGCTACAGCTGTTTAAATGCAGAAACTAGAACCAACAAAACATTAACGTATCTTAAGATTAACTTCAGAATTAGATTCAGTTTTTCTGTTTAAAATCAGACATAAATATTTATATTAGAAGTGTAAGAACATCTTGTAGTCTTCCTCTTGTAAGTCCGCATCCTAACAAAAAATTAAACATTCATTACATTAGTTGTTTGAGTCGTGGGGTAAAGTTGAACAACTATAGCTCAACTAACCTCAACTTGGAATTTTAAAAGAATAGTGAGTTTATAAAACTGCTTACTAACTTGCGTTAAACGACGCTATTACTTTTTGGTTACAAAATAAACAAAACGCACGGGGGTTTCACTCGCTCGTCGAGCCGCCACTAGCGATCAAGGGTTATTACCCCTTCCACGACCCCTTCTTTCCACCATACGATGCCCATGCGTACGGTGAATAGTTTGCGAGATATTTTCATTGCTCAACCTGCCCTTATGCTCAACTACTTTCCGTTTTTGTTGACAATATTCGTATAAGACTGTCTGCGGCAGTAGCAACAAATATTTGAGCATCAAAGAAATACAGTCGGCTTCCTCTAATCACCGACAGACATGCCTGACTGGCAAGGAAAATCATGCACGAAAATGCTAACGAAGAAATTACTACATAATTATTAGATGGCTCCACTACCGAAGAAGCTTGATAGCCAAGAAGTTCCCAACCAGTCTTGGACCTCTAAAGGTAGAAAGACAAATTAGAAACACTGCTGTGGATTAAGCCTCCAGGGCGGGAACCATGTAAAAAAGCAGGCTACATGTTCTAGCCAAGGAGTGGGCAACCTTTTAGTGTAGTGGGGATCAGATTAATATTTATATTAAGTACGCGGGCCGAAGTAGATAATTGACAATTTGAGAATGTTGTACCTGGTAGGAAAGTACATGCAAAATTTGTTCCACGAAACCCAGACTCGTTGACCGGTATGTTTACCTACCTACTTCCCTTATCAACCCGTCCAACAAGTTTCACCGTTACCAACAACAACCCCTACATGAGGCATATTTCGAAAACTAAATTTTATTCAATTCTTTTAATATTTTTCTTTTTTTCATTAACTGGTTTTTTGTCTAGACATCTATTTCCTTTTTTTATTTTCTATTTATTTCTTTACTTATTTCCCGCACTATAAATTCTATCTTTCTTTCAATNAGTTGCCTTAAAAAATCTTATATTACAGTATATCAGCATAATTTTCATCAGTCCGTAGCTACAATGTATATGTGTCAGTCCCTAGACGTCTAAATTTACAAAAACCTGAATTTCTCTTAAAACACTAAACAAAGTTTTTTGAACATTAATTATTTTATCGATCAGTCACAAATCACACTAATTTAAAATTGCACAGTATGTAGAAAATAGTAAAGACTAATTACATCATAAAGTTGCCCTATTTTCATGGAAATTTCTTTTCTGCAACAAAGAATCTGCAGAAAAAAGTTAAGAGACTGAATGCACCCAATGAATCGACCTTTTAGAAGCAAGTTGGTATAGTATCTAGATATGACAGTATATTACCATAAACTGGCATTTATTGTTAACTGGAGTGTTTCAAATCTATGGCATTAGACAATGATCTTACTACGTGATAGGCATCACATAAACCAAATAAATAAGAACGGTGGGTATAAGCTCCTGGTTAGTAATTTATTGCAACTACCCGTTTTCGACACTATTGCGTGGTGTCTTCCTTATTTTTAAAGATAGGGGGTTGCGGCTTTTACAACAAATTGCAATTTCTTTGGGAAATTGAAGATGCTCCCAGCAGAGTTTTCATATCCCTTTTAATTTTGGAGATACATAGTGGTGTTGAAAAGTATCACATTCGAGTTACGCCCCTTATCTCAGTTATCTTAAAACTTATCGAGGAAATTAAAACGTATTCTTCATTTCCGTAGAATCCAATGGCATAGTCAAATTTTGTCTTGCACCTTCCAGTTAGTATTTTTTAGTTATAATACAAATATATGTTTATTTAATAGAAAACCCTGTATAAGCCCAAATGTCAACAGCACACCTTGTTTATATAATTTTTGTATTTATTAGTTCTAAAAATTTTTTTATGCCCAATAAACAGGTAGTAGGTTATGGCTTATGTTAATAAAATCAAAATATATGAACGTAATTATTACACTAGAGATGTAATACTTTTAAACTTAATTAAAAGATTTTTTTAATTGTCAATTTGATTATTTATTGCAGCATGTTGACAAAATGTTTGAATTTTACACTAAAAATAACAGTAATTACCAATCTTACTTAAAGTTTAAATTTAAAAAAAAAAATAAAAGAGATAGAAAGGAGAAGTAAATAGTTTTTAAAAGGTGATTTTGAAAATAACGGTCATTTTGCAGTGTACGAAATTGGCACATTTTCGGTATTCTTCTAATAGCATTCAAAAGTATCATACGTCTTTGCAAATTTCGAAACATTAAATACCACACGAAATCCTACTACAAACTGATATCGCATGACTAGATTAAAGATTCGGAGATCGAGTGGGACATCTTACAGGTCCGTGGTTACTAATCCATCTTTGAGAAAAGTTATCGTCTAAAAAATATTCTTAACAGAGCCGACTTATCTTGGAATCCCATCTTGTTGAAAATAAACAGCATTATAAAAGGCTAATGGAAAATTTTCCGTTCAGAAATAACTTTCTCAAGGATTTCTCGGTATCGATGTGCTGTGAGATTTTCTTCAAAAATTTTGTAGAATATACTTGTTCCAAAGGAGAACCACGAGACGCCAACTCCACTTGTGTTTATTATGGCGATTGAAAATACCC
>NW_020442440.1:302414-304726 GCF_000699045.2 Agrilus planipennis
ACGATGCTACATTTTAGGATTACGTATGCTCCAACAAGGTCCACTTGTGTGGATATCTACTTGCTGAAAACGAATCCCGGCGTAGCCAACCTCAACGTGATAGGCACGTTAGCTTAATCGAATAAAATAATTCGAAATGGTTTGTATTCTGTTTAAACTGCCAGACGCGGATCGCGATTTCGATCTTCTTGGATCTCATCAGCGCATCAACGTAATCCTAAAATGTAGCATCGTGCTACAGATTGCGTTTACTGCGCCATTTGTAGTATTTTCTCACTGTTAAGACAGCAGGTAAAAGTTGGTCTGTGTTCTGTCGCAGCTGCCTGCGACGCGCTGATGAGATCCAAAAAGATTGAAATCGCGATCCGCGTCTGGCCGTTTCGATAGAATACAGACCACTTCGAATTATTTAATTGACAATTTCTTCTTACTTATAAGTTTATTCTTTGAAAATATAATAAATATGGGCGATTCTACGTTAAGAGGTTGTTTGATGATGGAAAAGTGGCGTGATATAAATATTCAAAAATATGTTTTTTTCCGAAGTTGTACTATGTAATCAAGTATTTTGTATACTACTTTAAGATGGCCAGTCAATTAATTCATTTTTACATGTTTTATACGTAAGAGACCAGGGGAGATACTCTATACAGGGTAGAGACATTTATATATTTTTTTCGGTATAGTTNATTTTTTGTATGGTAACAGACAAAGGTTCACACTAACTCGGTACGTTTTTGGTTTTCAGTAATACGGTCATTAAAAACTTTTACAAGTGCTTAAAGTTGATGCTTCTTGTAGGACACGTATTTTCAATAGAAATTAAAAATTTAAAAAATGGCCTTCGACAAGCTTTAGAACAAAGCTTTATCTATCTTACTACAAAATTTCAAACCTCTTTTCCAAATACTAAACTCATGATATCTACAACCGATAGGCATGTTTTACTCTACGGCGTGTGTACTACTGAATCCCCTTGATGTATCGCCATCTTTTGAATATTTACAGTTGATGCGTGCCGAGTAGAAGAGGATTCGGTGTTATTTTTCAACGTATCAGCATCTTTTGATTAAACTCTTGCCTAAAGCTGATTATAACGATTAATTTTAATTGCGAATTTATCAATACATTGATTTTATTTTGATACATATTGGTTTTATTTTAGAACCTTAGAACGTATGATTCCATACTAATTACCATTCCATATCACCGGTTTCTGTATTCGCGACATATTTATGTAACGTATACCCCGCGAATAAAGACTTTTTACTGTATAGCATTTAATGTTTATGATACAGAAAAATGTTTCATCAAGGTTTTCGTATTCTTTGTGGATTTGAGTTTAAAATAATTAACCATTTATTCTCCGAAGTCATAACAGCGCGGCGTGACAATTTTGCAGCCAACATTTTAATTTTTTAAATAATACTCGCTATTCCTACACCGAAGTATTTCAGTGTTACCTATATTTTCAGGTCGCTAAGCGAATTTTATTTTGTGGAATGTTTACATACGAGAAAAAATATGGTGAATTTTATTATAATGTTACCTGTTAAATATATACGCAGTTTTCTTAAACGGTCTTTGTATTGTTTGAATGTTTACGCTTATTTAAAAAATATTTTATACGAAACTATCATAAAATTTATTTTAAAAAGTTCTAGGAAAATGTTATATCATTCAAACTTTTACGAAATTTTCTTATAATATATACCCAAATCTCTTTTTTTCTTTAGAACTCAGGTAAATAAATCAAATTTGTACTTTTTGTTGTAACTGAGTGAGAATTTTATATAGTTACTTGTTTAAAATATCATCGGAATGGTAGCCCCTTGTTGATTTAAAAGGCTTTCACTTATAAAACAAAGATATTAAATCTCAAAGCTTTATTGGAGTGAGCATTTCTATATGTATTTAAAAGAAATGAAAGGGTAAATCAAATACGCCTTACTTAATAAAGTATTAGAACGCTAATAATATCGGGTTGTTCGGAAAGTCATTTCGTTTTTTTTTTGTGGAAATGAAAGACAGTTTTCGTATAATAAACAAATACTTTATTAAATTATATCATCTTTCTGGTAGTAGCATAATTCCACGCTCATAAAATTTTTGGTCTTTGCTGGCAAAAAACTGATCGAGGAGGTTTTTGACCTCCTCATTTGAGGTGAAGGTTTTACCGTCTAAAATTTTGGGGTGACCGGAACAAATAATAATCCGATGGTGCCAGGTCTGGAGAATATGGTGGGTGTAGCATTGTATCCCATTCAAGCTGTAAAAGCTTTTGGCGAGTGACCAAACTTGTGTGAGGTCTC
>NW_020442440.1:309484-350036 GCF_000699045.2 Agrilus planipennis
GTTGCAGAAGTGAATCCAGAAATAAATTGACAGTGATAGCAGTGAAATAAATAGCGCAGTGAATAGTGATATATCAACAGTAGTGTAAATAAATAGAATAATTCATAACCTAAGTTTAGTAATAATTTAATAATGTTTTTAAGTTCTTTAATAATTAGTGTAAATAAATAGTTTTTGTCGTTATCAGTCTTAGAAGTTAATTTTATTAAACCCACCTACGTTACACTCGAATGCATAAATTGACCCTGCCTCAAACGCATAAACTGACCTTTTAGCGAACAAAATAGTACAAGGTACTTGAAAGAAATAAAAAATATTGAAAAACATTTAAAATTTATCATATTCGGTCTTGGTTTTAGTCTTACTCTTGTTGTTCTTGGTCGTGTTTGTTCAGTCTTGGTTTTGATCTTGCTAGTATAAAGACAGCCTTGGTCTTGGCCATGCATTTTTGCAAGGCCAGGACCAAGACTGAAGACGAAGTCCAATTTTGCTCATCACTACAGTAAATTTTTAAACTGCCGGTCGTTCTGTTACTTGAATGTGCGTTGCACCGTATGATCGCATGTATGTCACTCCGTTCGTCCGGTTCCGATGTACAGTGGAATTCGTTTATTATGACTCTGCCTATATAGATATTACAATTCACCGTTCTTTTTCTGTTAATTTTATTATTTATAGTTTTTCTCTCTATTAAACTAAATAACTAACCAAAATAAAAAGTTGTTAATTTTCTAAGACTATGCTTTGTATGACGCCCGCTTAGTATGACGTGGTTGCCATTTCCCTTCGATGTCATTATAAGCGGATTCTACTGTATGTGCACTTACCTTTAAAGGGTAAAGACCCCTTCATGTGGACAAAACGACTGGAATTTTATCAGAGTACCCTAATACATTAATTTAATTCAATTCCATTTGTAATTATAATAACACAGCTTCAAATTAAATAAATACATTAATGAAATAGCAGTACTAAGCATTTTTAGTAACATTTTGAATCAAGGAATGAAAATGAAATTATTATTGTTTAATGTTGGGTTGTTCACAAAAATTCATCCAAACATTTGAACTTAATTTATTGTTGTCTTTTTAGGGGTTTTATTAAAGTAAAATAGATAACACAAAACAAACAAAGAAACAGTATACGGTTAAACATAAGTNTTGAGGGTTGTGGTTCGTCTTCAAACTGACTTCGTCAAAAAGCGAAGAAGATATTTGAAGTTGCTTCGTTTTTATAAGATATTAGTGACACGCAAATGGTTTCACATGATTCGTCGTCAGATTCAGTTTCAGGCCCATTCACATCATCAAATAGAAGTAATTTCATTTTTTTGTTTCACATTTATCATTGTTACTAACGCTTCTTTATGAAATAAGTAATGCTGAAATTTCAAATTAATTAGAAATGTATTAAATTACACTGACTTCTTTGTGAAACAGTAAAGGGACAGGCCAGGGTAGATACTTTTTTCAAGGTTGACATGCAATTACAGCTAAACTATATTAATTGAAGTATTGAAATTTACTGGCAACAAAGTAAACGTTGTTTATTATTATGTACGTTCGTCATTTTCCACAAATATTCAACTAACCTATGTTTTTTTAATTTAGACACCATTAGTACCTCTTAACGTAGAATCACCCATATAGTTAATTAAGAACTTTGTTTGTTTCTCGTATCATTTATAATGAATTACAATGAAATAAGAAAAATGAGTAAGTATTAATTAAAAAATAATAAGTAGGTATGAATAAAAACAAGTTTTAATTAATGCGATCTCTGGTACTATATAGATTTTAATAGCAATTCATTGTCCGGATCGATTTGTGTACTGCTTAAGGTATTAAACGTATAAAGAAAGGTGCTCGGTTCTATTATACGTATCTATCTTTATATTGCATATCAGTTAGTGCATTAGAACAGTCTTTGATATTATTTTAATATTAAATTATTAATAAAGATGCTGATATATGAGTTTAATTTAAACAAGACAAATTACATTAATTATGTTGATTAAAAATTTTTGATTTTAAAAAAAATTATTTATTATTCTTCAGAAAGGTTTCCCGGGCCGGTTAGTATGCTCACGTGGGCAGTAGGTTGCCCACCGTTGCTAAAACCATGGTGGCGTGGAAATGAGTGTCGAAATCCTTTTTCGAGACCCCGCAAAATAATTGAGGAAGAAAGTTATTGAAATGGGAGCACATATTGTCTAAAAGTGCCAATGTTCTAGCGTCCATAACTTAGCAAGGTTTCATTTTGTAGAATATAGGTATGTATGAATTTTCTTGTGAGAAATTACCTTTTGGAATATTTCCCATTGGTAATAACTGTTTTTAGCGTACCTGCGCAGTTAACGTAATATTTCGAGAAAACCTATTTTTGACGTCTTCCGCACAATATGGCGCCGAATATTTCATAGTTATAACGTTGCAATTCTTTCAAAATTCATAAAACAGGTATCGAGATCATATACTTGCAAAAGCATATTAGCATTCTGCAGTAACGAAACAGTAAGCGAAAATAATTTTTTCAAAGAATTATCTAGGTACAAGCAGAAATTAAGGCAAGTTCGATAGTTCTGGTTACTGTGAAAATTATAGAACTTCACGAAGTCATCGAAAAGACAAAGAAGGTTTCTTACCTAGTCAGTAACTGTTGGTGGCACTATCGCATGGTAGGGATTACTGTAACGCTTCTATATCAACGTAAGTGGTTTTGTTAACTTTTAAAGTGTGTTGATCTGAATTCAGAGGAAGATCCGTTTTATAAAGGGTTTTGTTCAATTTTCATTTGTAATGTTATCTATCTGGATTACTTGACCGCGAACTCTAAATCAATTTGTAATTTGTATATTTTTGAATTTTATATCTATTTTACTTTACTAAGTATATAACAAAGTTGTTATTTTTTTTCCAATCTCGCCTTTCTCATCATTTACCTTACGCCCAGTCACGACAAAATAATAATTAATCAAACAATTAAAATAAATAATTAACAAAAAATCTATCGTAACAATTTACCTCGTGACAATAATATTTAGTCTAATATAAATTGACTCCCCCGTCGAAGGTTCACTATCTTATCAGCCTTTTTCTTACTACCTATCAAATTTTTATGAAAATAAATAAAAGTAAAACTAAAATACAGGTATGCAAGTGAAGAAAAAGTAGGGAAAGAGCGAATATAAAGATAGGAGACGAAAAATTAGAAGAAGTGGCTGATTTTAGATACCTAGGAAGTCAGATAAGTGAGGATGGAAGGAGTAGTAGGGATATAAAGCAGAGGATAGCGCAGGGTCGTGTCGCCTTTAATAAAAAGAAGTCACTTCTATGCTCGCGAACGGTTAATTTAGAAATTCGAAAAAGGTTGTTAAAGGTGTATGTTTGGAGCACGGCGTTGTACGGGTGCGAAACATGGACAGTGGGAGCGGCGGAAAAGAAAAGGTTAGAAGCGTTCGAAATGTGGTGTTATAGGCGGATGATGAGGATATCGTGGGTAGAAAAGGTTAGAAATGAAGAGGTATTGGAAAGAATAGGAGAACAGAGGACTCTATGGAAGTCAATAAAAAATAGGCGAGATAGGTTGGTAGGACACCTTCTCAGGCATGAAGGTCTAGTCAGAGACATATTAGAGGCAGAAACAGGAGTTAGGAGGGGTAGAGGTAGACCTAGATTAGATTACTGTTCGCAAATAGTTAAGGATGTGGGTTTTAGGGAAATGCGAAGTTTAACTCAGGAAAGGAATGAGTGGAGGTACGTGTCCAACCAGTCTTACGACTAACGACCTTATGATGATGATGATGTATGTTTTATCTATGCAGGGTGTGCCGTTTATAATAAGAAAAAAACACGGCGTCCTTACACAAAATACAACATTTAAATTGAAGTACGCATTAACACCCAGAATTGTGAATTGAAAAAAAGAAGAAACTCCGAACCTTTATTCTGGTTAATACTTTTGATTTATTTACAAAACAATGTCAACATTTTCGCTCCTAGTTTGGAATTTTATTAAGGCTCTGTGTAATAACATACAGACAGACCAATAAACAATTAAATTAGTAAAGTATATATAAGTAACTTAGTACTAAGTACGTATAATTACTTAGTTGTCAGTTATATAGAATATTTCAACAAAGTTATCCTAATTATATCACAGATTTTGTAGAAAATAACCTGAACTTCATCTTCTTCGACACCTGTACATATAGCTACGTAACGATATTCTGTGCTTTTATGAAAAAGTTTAACCAATGTAAAATCGCCACTTTGAATTTTTTTCCCCCAGATGTTGAGGGTTGTGGTTCGTCTTCAAACTGACTTCGTCAAAAAGCGAAGAAGATATTTGAAGTTGCTTCGTTTTTATAAGATATTAGTGACACGCAAATAGTTTCACATGGTTCGTCGTCAGATTCAGTTTCAGGCACANTAATTATTATTGTGATTTTAATGTATTTTTAAATTGTTGTTAAAATTTAAAACGTTCTGTAATATCTTATGATATTGACCACCGTAGTCAATGTTTTAGAATTTGGAAGCCTATGGAGTAAACGGGAAAAATTTTTGAATTATTCTTGATATAAACTGCTAGTCTTTTTAATTAGTTTTTAAATTGTTTATTAGCACAACACAGAAATACACACAAAAAAGCAAAACTATATAGATACATAACCTAACAATAGCAAAAAGAAACGGCTTATATACGCACCTGAAGTTAAAAAAACGGACAGGAAAAGAAAACGAAACTTGAATTGTTGACAAAAAAGAGATGAAAAAAAAAGCAGATATGAATATATATACACAAATAAACGTGGTTGTTACTAAGTGACTAGAGCTCTCTCTTCATTGCCGCTGGTGGGTGGAATGTCAAATGTTAAAATACAAAAAAGGTTGCAGAATGCAAAAGGTCGTAGGATCTCTCTTCCCTGCCATGGGTCGGTGGAATGTCAGAGATGCAGGTACTGAGTTTTTTTTTTTTTAATTAGATTATTTTTGAGGAAGGGAAATCTTCAACAAACACCCCCTGAAAGGAAGTAGTGTAGGATTTTTAACAACTAAAACCCCTCCTCGAGTGGGGAGATAAATCCAGAGTGTTACTCATCCCCTGGAAGAGAATGGATTTGGGAGAGGGTTGAGAAGGGAAATGATTAAGAGTGCAGGGAGGGAGAACTGTCGAAATAGGTGGTCCAGCTCGGAAGTGATAGGTGGACACTCGCGCTAAAAAGCGAAGCTAGAAGTGAGCGAAAGGAAGTGGCTCATTGTAGAAGGTGAGAGGGCCTTCGGATCGTTTGACTTCGGGGCAAAGTTGGAGAGTGTCAAGATAATAGCGTTTGTGTGGCCTGACACTGAGATTCGGAGATTTACTGCGAATGAGATTGCAGCATCAGGGAGAGAAGATAAACCGGTTTCTTTCAGAATTTGGGTGTTTCTGACGAACCAGAGATAGTTTAGTGCGGAACGAAGGATCCGCATATAGGTGCCTTGCAGAGGTTTCAGACGGTGGGGAAGGGCGCAGCCCCAGACGGGAACGGAGTAGGAGCAAATGCTCCTGATTAATACGTTTAACGCACGGATTTTCGTATATTGGGAGATGGAGTTGTTTCGGAAGAAAGGCTTGAGTGCGATGAATGAACCCATTGCCTTGTTACGGGTAGTTGCGAAGCCGCCAGTTTAGGGTCCTGTCAAAAACGACGCCTAGGTAGGTGACAGAGTTGCTCCACTTAATGGGACGGTTGTTTACTAAAATGGAGGGAGGTTTTCGGGATCTAGAGAGTAGAAAATTGCTTCCGATTTGGTCTCGTTAATAGAAAGTTTCCATTTTCGGCAACAGTTTAGGGGCAGGGGCAGAAACTGATTAATTCTTCCTGTACATTGGAGAATGGTTTGGGCGGAGTTTATGAGGGTAATGTCGTCCGCGAAGAGAGCTGTCAAAATAGAAGTGTCGGAGGACATGTCCACACAGAACAGGTTAAATGGAATAGGTGATAGTTTGGAGCCTTGTGGGCACCGGCTGTGACGGGTTTACTGGCAGAGCGAACAGAGCCGACGCGTACCCGAAGACTTCTATCTGTGAGAAAGGACCTAATAACCTCAACTAGAAAATGGGGAATGTTAAGGGCGATGAGTTTTGAGATAAGGCCTTCGTGCCAGACTCGCTCGAACGCTTACTGGACGTCAAAAAGAAGCATGTATTCAGATACATGAAGAAGGAGGTGGCCGGTGCCGTGATGCCTGCGGAAGCCGTGCTGTTGATCGGGGAGAAGATTGTTTTGCTGTACGTGGTCTAAGAGCCGATCTAGAAGGATTGATTCAACCACTTTGCTAAACGAACTGAGTAGGCTGATGGGCCTGTAGCTTGAGGGAGAACTGAGGGCTTCCCCTTCTTGGAGAGACAGATGACAGTGGCTTCCTTCCAGACCAAAGGAAAGTGGAAAAAGCCGCATGATGGCGTTTGTGATGTTGCACAGTACGGTTATGTGTTTTGGCGGCAGGACTTTGAGGACTCCGATTTCGATACCGGCTGTTTCTAACGAGTTTCTGGCCAAAGAGATATACTGTGCTTTAAAGAAAACCTAACAAGAATGGTGACACCGTCGGCACTGCGGTTTTCACGGTCCCTTCTGTAGGATGAAAAGTTTTGGACGAAACGTTTGATTTTTTCGGACAGGTGAGTTTCGGTGATGCAAGCGACACCGATTGACTTATCCTCGATGAAGTGCTCGAGTTCAGTCAATTTACCTCTAATGCTTTGCGCATTCTAGGTAACTAAGCGGAGATTGTCTGGGTGGGCGGTTTAGACATTAGTGGTTTGTTGTAGGGCGGTGACAAAGCTAGCGACCATGGTTTGGACAATAACTTGAAGCTTTTATTCCAAACTTGGGTTTGCAACAACAACTGGAGAAGTGCTTGTGTTGCGCTTTTGGGTGGGGGGCAGTTCTTACTGCCTTGACGTAGGATTTTTGGGGGGCATTGCCAAGGAGGTAACAGGGGGGTGGTGGTAGTTCTTGTGCCTTGGAAAGCAACAGTTGGGGAGGAAAGTTACAGTTGGCACAAGTGGGAGTGGCATTTTTTTTGTCCTTGACTTTGCACTCGGCAGTTATATGGTTACAGCGCAGACCCAGGCTACGTGGCGGTAGGTGGCTGTACGAATGAATTTCAAACAGCGGCGACATTGCGGAACTTCCTTCTTAGCTTTTTTTTGGCTCAACTTTGACGTTGAGACCACAAAGTTGACCAAGATCGAAAATTGTCTTGGAATTTGAAGCGGTCTTATCAAGACGGACGGAGACAAGGGACATACGATGGATGCCTTTGATAAAGCCTTTCTGACTCTGTTCGGGCTCGATGTCCTCCGTTGGGATGTCAACGTCACGGACTTGCTGGAGCTGGTTTGTAGAGAATTGAATTCGTCCGGGAAAGAGGATAGATGCCGATAGAGTTGAGAAAAACACGAATTGAATCCTGAGTATTAATAAATTCGTTTACTTTGGCGAGCTTGGCCTGAAAGTCACTCAAGGGAAATCCTTCCAAGAGTGCGGAGCTCTAGGGGTAGCCATGCTGAAAATGCTATATGGTAGGAAAGGACTTTTTATGTGACTTTGCAAAATCCGGGAAAAAGGTTTAAGAATAAGGAAAATATATTTTAATTAGTTAAGAATGTTTGTTTCTGTTAGTTGTGGTACGTTGAAGTTCAAAGAGATATTGCGTACTCCGTTCCAGAGAACTGTTGGTTAGTCAAAAGTAGAATAAAAACTCTTACCTATTACGGCTGGGCAGAATATATCGTTGACCTTGAATAATAAATTTGGCCTGGTTCGCTGTGGAAAAGGTTCTGGTCGTTTCGGTGATAGATATCGGTGTAAAGTACGTGATATTCGTATAACGAAGGTCGAGCGCAGAGTGGTGGTACTGAGTTTTTTTGTTTTCGTGGAAGAGGGGAAATCTTCAAAAGACACCCAGCCGTCCGCACGACTGGGTAGTGTCGGATTCCCGAGGAAGTTGTCCTCGGACCTACCGACTAAAACCCCTCTACCTCAGGCCGTTATAGGATCAATTAAGGTCCTCTTCAGCCAATTGATGATCAGAATTTTATGTGGTTGTGTTAAAAATGTGTGTGTGTGGGGGGGGGGGTATTTAAAGGAGTTGGAAAGGTTATCAAGGTAACTGAGGTATTCGTCAGGGAGGTCGGGAATGGTTGCTAATAATTTAGCAGGAGGGAAGGGGCTTGCACTGAGGAAAGCATCAGTTATTTATACAAACCCCAGTACCAAGCAAGGGTTGGAAAAAAGAGGGGTTGGAAGTGGAGTGATGAGAGAAGGGCGGAAGCAACAATAAAAAAGAATTAGTATTTAAAGTTGGTTTCGCGATGGAAAATGAAAAAAACAGATAACGGCAAATGACAGGGCAAGCATGAAAACATAGGATTAGGTAAAAGAATCGTAGTTTTAAGATAACAGAAATGGAAAATAAAACGGAAAAAAAATTAAAAAAAAACAGTGAAGAAGACAATAAAGAAGAAAAGAATGGTTATAAATCATTGTTTATAAACAGAAAGTTTTGAATATAGCTCGAAAAAACGCGAGATTTCTCTAGAGGATATTGACTACGTGACGAAAACCTAAGCCCATCTCGTTGTTAGCAAGCGTGGTATTTTTGAAAACCCTCTCCCCTCTGACAGATCACACAGAATGAGTACGTTCTCTAAATACATATGCCCTACGGCCTACGTTAACGTATTTACTACAAACAAGTGCACTTGGAAATGTAATAGATTGCGTTTTAAACAGAGAAAAAACGAATCAATTATTATTTCAAAATTCCGCTAAAATTGTCCACATAAAATGGAACTATTTGTTTCAATTTATCAGATTTATAGTAAAGAAGTCTTTTTGATTTCGCAATTAAACAATATTCGTCATCAGAGTCCCTTGCAATGGACGGGTTATTTGATTTATCGAAACATGGACGTAGTAATAATGGAATAGAACGTTTAAATCATCATTTAAACATATCACGTGGATTGACAGTCGGTAATACATAAAATTAAATGTGTCTATCCATTACGTAAACCGCATCACTTCCAGATGCATTAAATTAGACACTGCTGTTAATAACCACATGGGGGAAAATGTCAAATAGAGGTTCTGTTACTTCGTCTAGCAACAAAAGTTATTGTCCTTTTAATGAGAAAGGTCAATGAAGAATACAAAGTCGTCTATAATAAAGTCTTACATATACCTATAGGTATATATATGCATTGGCCTATAGGAAAAGACCTATTTACGTACAGTAGAAAGAAGAACTTTACGTATTTTAGGAACTATGGAAGACAAGAAAAGAAAATTAGAGAAATAATAATTATTTGAATGCTTTCCATTAAAATAAATAACGCAATTTTGGTCATNATAAATAAATAAGTGTAAATTTAAAATAGAGTAGTTGTTTACGAGTGTGGTTGTAGCAAGGGGTAGGACAGATATTTGGACGAGGTAATTAGGGGTAGTGACGTCAGGGATAAATCAGCGGCTAGTTGTTTATCTTCCTAGAATGGACGTACGAGGGTCGGTGTCGGTCGAATAATATTTCGATATAATAATAGTGTACGTATTGTATCATTCTAAAGGAATACATAATTTTAGCAGAATATAATTTTAACCAGGAACTATGTCGACTGCCATTCTATATAATTAGCAACTACAAGTACTTATTACTAAGTTACTTATATATACTTTACTGAGTTAATTGTTTATTGGTCTGTCTTGATGTCAATACAAAGATAAAATTCCAAACAAAGAGCGAAACGTTGGCACAAGAGTATTAACCAGAATAGGGTTCAGAGTTTCTTATTTGTTTCGAAAAATGTTAAACTTCAAATCAGTTAAGTATAAAGGGTGCAACAAGTTTATTTTAACAATTGTTGAGGATGTCTATAGACTATCATCATCATCATCATCATAAGGTCATCAGTCCTAAGACTGGTTGGACACGTACCTCCACTCTTTCCTATCCTGAGCTAAACTTCGCATTTCCCTAAAACTAGAACAGCCCACATCCTTAACTATTTGCGAACAGTAATCTAATCTAGGTCTACCTCTACCCCTCCTAACTCCTGTTTCTGCCTCTAATATGTCTCTGACTAGACCTTCATGCCTAAGAAGGTGTCCTACCAACCTATCTCGCCTATTTTTTATTGACTTCCATAGAGTCCTCTGTTCTCCTATTCTTTCCAATACCTCTTCATTTCTAACCTTTTCTACCCACGATATCCTCATCATCCGCCTATAACACCACATTTCGAACGCTTCTAACCTTTTCTTTTCCGCCGCTCCCACTGTCCATGTTTCGCACCCGTACAACGCCGTGCTCCAAACATACACCTTTAACAACCTTTTTCGAATTTCTAAATTAACCGTTCGCGAGCATAGAAGTGACTTCTTTTTATTAAAGGCGACACGACCCTGCGCTATCCTCTGCTTTATATCCCTACTACTCCTTCCATCCTCACTTATCTGACTTCCTAGGTATCTAAAATCAGCCACTTCTTCTAATTTTTCGTCTCCTATCTTTATATTCGCTCTTTCCCTACTTTTTCTTCCCTTGCATATCAGTATTTTAGTTTTACTTTTATTTATTTTCATACAGTACTGATCTGTCAGTACCGCTTCCATTTTATTTAAAGCTATCTCTAGGTCCTCCTTGCTAGATGCTAATACTGCTATATCATCTGCAAATCTAAGCATACTAATCTTTTGCCCTTGCACATCTATCCCTACAGTTGTACTGTCTTTAATGATGTTGATGGCGTCTTCGATGTATAGATTAAAAAGTAGCGGTGACAGTGTGCATCCCTGCCTGACTCCCTTCCTAATAATTACTTCTCTACGTTGCATCCCCAGCTCTATAACTGCCTGTTGCTTTTTATACAAACTAAGTATCACTCTTCTATCTTTGTAATTCATCCCTACATTTTTAAGTACATTTAACATCTTGTCCCATTTAACATTGTCAAAAGCTTTCTCTAAATCTACAAATCCTATGTACGCACCCTTTCCTTTTTCTATTGTTTTCTCTATTGCTACCCGTAAAGCTATAATGGCCTCCCGCGTTCCTCTATTACTTCTAAACCCAAATTGATCTTCCCCTAATAGTTCTTCCGCCCTTTTTTCCATCCTCCTCTGTACAATTCTAGTTAAGATTTTTGACGCATGGGAAGTTAAGCTAATTGTTCGAAATAGACTATATGGCAGCAAAATTGCCTTGATTACTAATCCAATTTTTAGTGAAGCGTTTCACTGAAATATTAAAAAAGAATAAATCGAAAAAAAGTGTAATTGCTACAAAGTTGGGGAAAAACTTTTTTTCGATATTGTGATGGTGGAAGTTTCTTATTTAATTATTTCAAAGTGTCATGGTCTAAAAGAGCATGCTTCATCCATTTAATGTCCAATTTTTGTTGATCAATGATGTCAGCCGCGCGTGGGAATCATTTTAAAACTTCACTCTGCTGCTTAGTTTCCAACAATTTTGCAAACGTCGGATCAACAATGTCCATAAATTATACAATAAAATTCAAATCCGGCTTTAATTTGACTAGCCACTTGTTATAAAACTTTGCAGATATTTCCTTAATTTTGTTTATTTCAGATTAGCAGAAGGTTCAGAATGTTCAAAAATTGTTTGAATTGATTGAGTAGAATGATTCCAATATAATATTTTTCAAGATTTGACAAGAAATAAATTGGGTGTTGGTAGTTTTGGTTCTAGGCGTGTTCAATATTAAAATAATAAAATCTGGTAAAACAAATATTTATTAGACACTGTTGGAGTTGAACAATAATTTAGGAAAGTTATGAAGGTGGAGCTAAGGGTTGTAGATAAAAGAAGGGACCAATAGTTTTTGAACCCAAATCACCGAAGAAACCCCTCATAAAATAGCAATTAGGACGTCAACACAGACGTCATGCGGTTAGTCGAAATGTTAATAGGAAAGTACAGTAATAAAAGTTATTGGTACAGATGGATAGAATACAAAAGCTTTAGAAGATAATGTTGAGAAATATTTACACAGAAAGAAATATAATACAAAAGATGTACATATTTACACAACGCCATTATATATACAGGGTGTAAATATGTACATCTTNGTGTCTAAGTTAGTAACAACAGGACCAGTTTACATTTTACCTGGGTATTCACAGAACCCTTATAAACTGGAAAGAAATGTTGTATGGCGATTGTGCTCACATTTAATGATAGGGCTTTCCATATTCTGTGTTATATTCAGTTTCTAGTTATTCACCCCCGCTAAAATAATATTCACCAATTTACCTGTTGGTAGATATAGTACATTTAGAATTAGACAGCATTCACATTTCATCTCGCAATCAAGTAAGTTTTGTTCCAGTAACCACCCAAAAATAGTTTTCTTTGTTGGACGAATTTGATAGTTATAATTTAGACGTTGAAGTTTAGTTTTTAGTGATTAGAATAGAAGTTCAATTAAATGTTTTAAATAAAACAGTGAATTTTTATTCTTCATCGAAATCACGATCCAATTTAACTAGTTGCATAAAATTAATTTGGCGGGCACCGTACAACGTTTGTACAAGTGTGATAGCTACAAAGCCCTGCGAACACGTTGCTCTAATGAATGCCATCTGATTTTTAGTTTTGATCCAGTAACTCCTTTTGTTGCTAATTACTTTGAGAAAAGTGCATGTCAATGTCTCGTAATGCATCTGTCAATAATCTTGGCACTCTGGAAGCGGCCAGGTGAATACCTTATGGCAAGAGCACGTGATGCAGATAATATGTGAAAATTTCTCTTCTAAACGAGAGAAGGACAAAATTGTATTTAATAAATATTGTACTGGTGGTATCAAAGTTACTTAGAGGAATATTTTTTCTTCTACGTATTTCCTTAAACAATTGAATAAGCTTTTTCTTGTACTAAAATCTGATTCAACAATATCCACAAACGCAGTTTGCATATTAAATTCGTTGTCTTATTCAGAAAAGATGCTTTTAGTTCACCAATTCCATATTACAACATTTAAATTTTGTAATAATATCACCACAATTATTTGACGTTTTTAATAATTAATTTTTAAAATTACTCATTTGAAGTCATTATACTTTCAATTCCTTTTCTTTATTGAATTGCGAGCTTTTCAAAATACTAAAGTAAGTAGGGTAAGGTAGGCTAAATCGTACCATTTTTAAGTAATTCATGGATTTAAATTTTAATTTGTTACATTAAGTGTTAGTAAAAGCATTTTTGAGTAAAAAGAAGTTTATTTTGCTTATAGGCAAAAGAAAACCTAAATATAATACTTACAACATATATAAAACTTAATAAAACTTAAACCCTTCGAGCAGTACGATTTGGCAAACTTATTCGGTAAATCGTACCTCTATGTCTCCAAATCGTACCTAAAACTTGTTTTATGGAAGAAACTAAATGTTTATTTGCAATTAACATAAATATATTCTTTTAAAGATTTCCCAGAACCTGCACAGCTTTCATGAACCCACAGCTTGCAATTTTAGCACTGCACTATATCCTCAATAGCAGTATTTTCGCATATTAGGCAATACCAATCTTTACTGTTTAGTTCTATTTGAATTGTTTTTGGTCGAGACGCTTTGCTTATTGAATCCCGAATAGATCTAGCAATAGATACTTTCTCTGGTAGTCTCAAAGACAAAAAGGGATGCCGTTTCATAAAATTGTAAAACCAATTTTTCCGACCTAGTCCTGTTTCTCTGTTGAAAGTATGTGGAATATATCTTTTCAGCAACTTGAAATGTCAGGCGACGAACATATGTTAGGTGTTATCCCAAACAGAGAAGCTTCTAAACACAGAAACTTCTAATTTTATAAGATGTTGTGCCAATCCTTGTCCAATACTGTTAGCCGGCCGTAATGCATGTTTTTTTCGTTGGCTACTTTGTTTAGTGAACGCAAATGATGGTACTTCCTTTTGTTTGCCACTACAGTTTTATATTATACCTATGTACAACAACAGTCTGATAAATCAAATGCGATATGTGCTATTTTTAAGACAACCGGTATTAATGAGTTTAATATTAAATAACAGACCATTGGGCCCTACAAGAAATGTTTTCAATTCTAATTTAATATAAAAACACATAAACACAAGTATTAGGCCGGTAAATCGTACCGGTACGATTTAACAACGTTTGTCGGTACGATTTATCGGACTTCTACGTTTTGTTTTCTTAGTTAGAACAAAACATTTGTACAGCATATTTTAATCTTCTTTTAGTGTGTGGTTGACAATAAATTGCTATTAAATCAGTGCATACTAAAATACATCGTGTTGTACTTACCTAGTATTAAATAAAGCCTTAGACACGACAAGGAAATATTACACCCGTAAACTGCCTTTTTCATTATCCACCATATTCGTAAATACAACCGTCATTGCAAAAAACATGACATCTACATTAATTTGTATTGAATATTAGGTTTTAAGTTTGAACACAAGATAGCACAATATGCATCCTAAATATGAAAAGTAACGGTGGTACGATTTAGATTATGGTCCGATTTACCCAACCTTACCCTATACTTAAAAAAACATCCTCTATATGTAGATTATCGAGCAAAATTCGATAAAAATATGCGTATGTTTAAAGGCTATTTGAAGTTCATATATATGCATTGTTTCAAATTTAATTTACTGATAATTGTCTATGTGAAAATAAAAGAACTTACGGATTTTCCTGCTACTTGGAATATCGTAACTTTTATAAATCTATACATCTGTAGGTATATACATAAGTACCTACATACATTCAAATAAAATTGACGTGTCTGTCTATCATATCGAAATAACTGCCATTAAAATCGACTTCAAAAGAAGAAGGTTCTCAGTTGTCGTCGATTGTGAAAAGACTGTAATGACTCTCTTTTATTGAGTAGGGCAGATCACAAAGCTGATCCCATTTATATTTGAAGAAAATACCTCTAAGGGTGAAAAATCAGGAGATTTTAATATTTTGTATTTTAACTTTTTAGTTTACATACATACATATAGGCAAAGGTTTCAAATCGGTCTTTATTTTCTTGTAAAAGTGGCAATTATCTGTAGTAGAGTATAATCAGATTTTTGCTTCGAAAAATGAGGGGTAAAACAAATATTTATTAGACACTGTTGGAGTTGAACAATAATTTAGGAAAGTTATGAAGGTGGAGCTAAGGGTTGTAGATAAAAGAAGGGACCAATAGTTTTTGAACCCAAATCACCGAAGAAACCCCTCATAAAATAGCAATTAGGACGTCAACACAGACGTCATGCGGTTAGTCGAAATGTTAATAGGAAAGTACAGTAATAAAAGTTATTGGTACAGATGGATAGAATACAAAAGCTTTAGAAGATAATGTTGAGAAATATTTACACAGAAAGAAATATAATACAAAAGATGTACATATTTACACAACGCCATTATATATACAGGGTGTTCTAATTGGTGTTGGTCGCTACAGTAATGAATTGTAAAAAAGTGAGAAGAATTTTTCGCTGATTTCAAATTTTATATAATTTGAATATGTCTTTAAATGATCTTCGAAGTGAAAGATCGGGTGAGTGTTGTTAAGTCCTAAGTNAAATCAATTTTGCGAAAATTATTTAAGCTGTAGAATTGTTAGGTGACGGTACTTAAATGATCAAGGAGCGCGCCACGGTAAATTTGCTATACCTGTTTATATAATTGATGAAATTAAGTTTACAAAATGAAAATTTAAAGGCTCTCCAGAATAAATACGCTATAACTTGAAAGAATTAAGAAACTACGATCAGCAAATAAAAACCGTTGGAAATGCGATTTGACCAGGCGCAACTGACACCAGTCTATCACTTTGACAATAGAAGGCAGAGGAATGCTTCTAAAAATACCAGGTAGGTACTGCTATTGATTAGTTTACCAATGGATTGAGTTATGATGGCGTACTCTTGCCGATATATTGACCCGAGCGCTGGAAGACGATAGCGTTAAGCTGACTTCCCAGACGCAAAGCAAAGTGCTCGGGCTACACGAGGAGTGGATGGACTGGCAAGGCATTGAGTAGTAAGTAAGGTTAATAAAAAGCAGAGACCAGTTTGGTCATGTAAGAAGCCCCAGCAAGAGTGAAGAAGCTGATGAAATGAACATTCCCCACTCTCAGGAAAACTACTCTACAAAAAGGCCGATCCTGAAGCAGGAATCCTCAGATTTAGTTGCACTGATAAAAACGATGAAAGACATGGTAAATGGCCTTTTTTTTCGTAAGACACATATATGGGAAACTATTCGTTTCTGTTGGATACTGGAGTAAGCAGTGTATTGGTTGTGGCAATAGAAGGCAACGTGTACTTCTGGGTTTGGACGTTCTCCGGAAATATGATTTCTGTCTACTAAATTGGGAAACATTCAAACTCCATGCGCAAATATTACTATTCCGTGAGTGCGGCAACAGGCAAAGCCCAACGGATCGCAGAAGACTTGTTCTAGAAAGCCTGCAAAAAACACGATTCGACTAAACAAAGACGAGTAGTGGTAATACCTGAACGATATCAAGAAGTGATCAAATTACAGAATTGAAAGATAAGGCGAACCAACATCCTTGCCCTGAAAATGAAGACGGTTGGAGCGCAACGTATCCGCCAGAGACCGACGAGACTGCCCTCGCTAAGAAAGAAGAGGCAGAGGAAATCATAACGAATACGCAAAAAGACGGAGTAATGGAATCAGCAATCTGCCCTTGGACGTTGCGGGTAGTTTTAGTCAAGAAAAAGCGTGGATTAACATGATTTCGTGCTCAACAATGTAACGATACCCTTAACACACTCGCTGGGCTGACAATATTCTCAACGCTAGACTTCAAAAGTGGGTATTAGCAAGTAGATTTGAAGTCAAAGAGAAGAAATTGCATTCTCCATTGAAACAGGCCCGTGGCAAATCAAAGTGACGATGTTGCTCATTCTAAAGACTCATGAAGACGCCTTAAGTTGCTTAATTCGGCAGACTTGCTGTGTATACCTTGACGACATCATTGTAAAACGAAATGTCAATACGAAAATGAGCCCCACTCGGACTCTTAGATTTACTAATTTGCCCTTAGTCCCTGACCGGAGCTACGGAAGGAATTAACTAATCTATTGGGAACCGGATTGCCCGGCGAAAAACAGTCAGACATTGTAAGACACTGAGTAGCACACACACAATGGGTATATATGTTGCGCCGAATACGTGTAATTGCCTTTTGCAAGCACTAGGCAAAAATTTGCCTGATTCATGAAATAGGCAATTTAATTTTTTAATTTAATGAAATTCGCATATTTTATAATCAAATTTAATTGTCTATTTCATAAACTAGGCATTTAGTGAGTGTTGTCTTCACCTAATCAAATAAAATAAGCAATCCAATAAAGACATTTTTCAGTAAACATTGTTAGGTTAGAGTCATGAGGTTGCGAGTGGAAAATACAACACTCACGAAGTGATTGCATTTTTAAACTTTAAAATCACAGAATACATAGAATATCTTTTTTGTACGTGTTTACACTTTTAAAGTCACTAAAGGAACTATTATCAATAAATATCGAGCTGCTTAATTTGCGTGATTGCCTATTTCACTTAACCAGCACGATTTTGCAATATATAGGGTTGTTCGGAAAGTCATTTCGTTTTTTCCCGACAGAGGATTTAATTGTATTCTTTTGCACCCAACTTCACATTTAAGCCGTATAATTTTTATATGCTTTGAGAGCTCATATAGCAAGGCTTGTGTGTGAAAAATTCCAATTAATGCTACGCAGTAATTTTTGGTTGGTGCCCTTTTAAATATGGAGAGCGATAAGCAGCATTTTCGACATATCTTACTGTTTTACTACAGAAAGGGTAAAAATGCTATTCAAGCCAGAAAGAAATTGACTGATGTGTATGGAGAAGGTGTGTTCACAGTACGCCAGTGCCAAAACTGGTTCGCTAAATTTCGATCCGGCAATTTTGATGTCGAAGATGCACCACGTTCGGGAAGGCCGGTTGAAGCTGATAAAGACGCGATAAAGGCATTAGTTGATGTGAACCGGCGAATAACAACACGTGAGATAGGATTGAGGTTAAATTTATCAAATTCAACAGTTTATGACCACTCGAAAGGCCTGGGATTATCCTCGAAGCTCGAAGTATGGGTTCCCCATGTTCTCACAGAGAGAAATCTGTCGCCGCATTGACGTCTGCGTATCGCTTCTAAAACGTCACGAAAATGATCCGTTTTTGAAGCGCATCATCACTGGGGACGAAAAATGGGTTGTATACAACAACGTCAAACGCAAGAGGTCATGGAGCAAAAAAGATGAACCGGCTCAAACCATTTCCAAAGCCGATATTCACCAAAAAAAGGTGATGCTGTCTGTTTGGTGGGATTATAAAGGAGTCGTTTTTTTTAGCTTTTACCGGATAACACAACGATTAATTCGGAAGTCTACTGTCACCAGCTGGACAAACTGAATGATGCACTTCAACAGAAAAGGTCAGAACTAATCAACAGGAAAGGTGTAGTGTTTCACCAAGACAACGCGAGACCTCACACAAGTTTGGTCACTCGCCAAAAGCTTTTACAGCTTGAATGCGATACAATGCTAAACCTACCGTATTCTCCAGACCTGGCACCATCGGATTATTATTTGTTCCGGTCACTTCAAAATTTTTTAGACGGTAAAACCTTCACCTCAAATGAGGAGGTCAAAAACCTCCTCGATCAGTTTTTTGCCAGCAAAGATCAAAAATTTTATGAGCGTAGAATTATGCTACTACCAGAAAGATGGCAAAAGGTGTTGGACCAGAACGGTCAGTATATAATTTAATAAAGTATTTGTTTGTTATACGAAAACTGTCTTTCATTTCCACAAAAAAAAACGAAATGACTTTCCGAGCAACCCTATACTTACACGAAATCAGAAAATCGATTGCTTTTTTATGAATTAGGTAAAATTTTTCCAAGTGCCTACACGCAGTAGGCACTAAGGTGCATGTAATCATCATAACATATACTTGCAAACAATCGCTTAAACAAAAATCTGCACGGTCTATATTCTTGACATTTATAAAATATATTCGCCATTTATCATAAACATAAAAGTTACATCGTCGTTTCTCAGAAACTTTTATCATACGACTGACGAGTTATGAATGTCAACGTAATTTTTCCATATTAGCCGCTCCATAAAACGTTCTGTTAAAAAGTGGTATGTTTAAATATTTATATCTCTTCTCTCGTGTCAGAAATGTTCCACATAAAAAATAGTCACTGAAGTAGTTCTAAAAGAATAAATTTGAAAAATAGGAAAAGTCCCCTACATTCATTTATTACCATCAAGTTTATTTATAAAATCTTAACATAATCGAATAAAATAATTCGAAGTGGTCTGTATTCTGTCGAAAGTGCCAGACGCGGATCGCGATTTCGATCTTTTTGGATCTCATCAGCGCGGCGCAGACAGCTCCGTTTGTGGTATTTTCTACAACGCGCTGCTAAGGCAGCAGGTAAAAGTTGGTCTGTGTCTCGGCGACGCGCTGATGAGATCCAAAAAGATCGAAATCGCGATCCGCGCCTGGCAGTTTCGATAGAAAACAGACCACTTCGAATTATTCTATTCAATTATGGTAACGTGTCTATCACGTAGTGGTTATCTACGCCGGGGTTCGTTTCAGCAAGTAGATATCCATATATTTAAATGGACCTTGTTGGAGCATATGTAATCCTCAAATGTAGCATCGTACTACAGATGGCGCACACCACGCCATTTGCAGTATTTTCTAAAACGCGCTGTTAAGATAGCCTGTGTTTTGTCGGAGCTGCCTGCGGCGCGCTGATGAGATCCAAAAAGATGGAAATCGCGATCCGCGTCTGGCAGTTTCGACAGAATACAGACCACTAGTATTTTTGAGTTGCCTTTTCCCTCTTTTAATAAGTATTTGTAACATTAAGTTCTGAGTTATATAGTTTTGAAGTATTCTTTTCATTCCAGATCATATGGTAGGTATCTGATACATTTACTGTGTTTGTTTCTGGACAATTTTTACTATAAATCGATAAATATACCGAATTAATCCCTTTATTACTTTCCATTATCTTTATCCTACTTCTGTTCATTCTTATTATTCATTTAACTTTTAATATTTCATTTCATTTCATATTAGATTTTGTAAGGTTATATTTACTATGTATTGTGTACCTTTTAATATTTTGGTGTATTTGATTTAATTACTAAATATTATAATTGTTTTCTCTTATTATGTAATTGGATAATTTTTGTGTAAACAATTTTAATTGAGTTTAAAGTAGGGGCTGGAAGAGGTTTGCTAAAAGGGGATTTGGAAAGTAAAGAGAGCCATTTTTTGTGGACTGCTCAACATCATTTACCATTGGAAAGGCCTGTCTGTTGTACTACTAGACCAGTTTTATGTATTAAAGTGCCATAGTTAATGGTTTATTCCTATTACTGAGTCCCAGAGATTACAACTAAGACGTAAATTTATTTTAGATACAGCTAAGCCACCCTTAAGAAGTCCTTCTCTTAAATTTTCCTCTTTTTAACTCCCAACGATGTATTTGTTTGTTTTTTTTTTTTGACTCAAATTGTCTTTGAGTTAATCTTTTTTTAATATATATTCAATTGATCTAGTTAGTTTCATTTTGTACTTTTTTTAAGAGAACTTCCAGCTCTTATCTTTTATCAGATAAGTCCAGGAGCCCCTAGCTGAGTTTTGCCCGTAGCAATTATACTTCGTTTACTTTCTCTAGCTATGTTCCCCTTTCAATGTCTTGGATGCGCGCTGGCAAAATCGTAGGTAGGGAGAAGAAAGCTCATTATACTCTCGACTCTTGTTCATTAAACATACTTTTTCATACAGTACCTGCCAAAAACTTTGTTCAATCATGAATAGTAGTGCGAATCGAAAACAATCATTAAAGCCTTTAATATGTCTTCAAATATAAATAAACATCTCGTTTATATTTTCAATAGTAATCGGTACCAATAATAGCACATTTGAGCAATGCAATTGTAGTGGATAAAATGGTCAATTTTTCCGTGCAGTACTGTACGGATTATATGCTCCTCACCGGTTAAGAGTTTGGCCGAGAGTTGTCTCCTTTCTTTACCGGTGTAGTGCTGTTCTTTTCTACTTTGGCCGGTCAAACTAAAGGTCACATCGCTAGAGAAACTAAACGAAGTATATCTTTGGTTCTTAGCATTAGCAAAGTGGCGCCCGAGTTTTTAAATTTATATTATTGAGTTATTGAGTAATTGAGCATAACAAAATAGTCCTTCCATTACTCAGAGGTATAATTATTTTAAAATAACAACAAAACTGGCACTAGTTGCGGTTTAGATAATGAAACCATAATAAATGCATGTTACCTTTAAACTTTTTGCAATAATGCCGCTTGGGTTCGTACATGAGAAGTAGTGGGTTTACATGGCAGTTAGTAGTTCAGGTTTTGTGCAATTACTGTTGTAATATTGTATATTTATGTGGTATTCAATGTACATTTTCAGCAGTAAGTTTAATGTTTCACTATTATAAGGTAAATAAAGTTTGAGGTAACGGTCGCATTTGAAATTACAAAAAGAGAAATGTATAAGCAACTGTCTGTGGCTTACATGAAATACAAATATTTTAACTTAAGTAAATTTAAGCGATATTTTCCATTGAAACGTGTTTATTGATTAAAAAGTTAAGAAAGAATAAGAGACGTTTCGGTTACCAAGTTTTGTAACCCTTATCAATCTTATAAAAATTGATGACATAAATCTATACATATAAAAGAAAGCCGTTTTAGTTACACCATTTATAACTCAAGAACGGCTGAACCGATTTGGCTGAAAATTGGTGGCCAAGTAGTTTACAACCGGAAGAAGGACATAGGATACTTTTATCACGTTCCACGAGAAAAACATGGTATATGTAAACGCAATTGACATGGAATGACAAAACACAAATGACACCAAAACGAAAAAATCATCAGTCTCGCCGTTCATTTGTTAAAAATGGTGTAATAAAACGCAACTGACAGCTAAACGTAATGTTGTCTATGGTTCAGTATGGTGTTTTATTTATAGTCAGATTGACCTGAAACTTGGCTTTAATGCTTTTTCATATAAAATTAGTGATATACATACCTATTTCAACATTCTACCTCTTTAGGAAGCTGAAAGGGGTTTGCATATTTGTTTTTGGTCCGATTTACTTGAAACTTCTTTTTAACGGTCTCTCATTTAATTTCTGAAAGATCTACCTCGACATCTTAAAAAAGGGGAAGGTGTTGCAATTTTTGTTTGGGAAATACTTTATTTGTGATTGATTTTACTTGAACTGTTTGATATTGTTAATCAAATGAAAACAGGTTGCAACGTTTCCATGGGGTATATTTTATTTGTACTCGGATTTATTCGAAGGTTGCTCATTGTTGAAATTAAGCAAATACGTGTTTTGGCAATTTTTAAAAATCAACCCTCAATGATGAAATGTTGTTGCTACGTTTGTATTTGAAATCTAACATGACGACATCATATAAAATTAAAACGTTGTAAGGAGGGTGAATTGGGAGTTAAAAGGTTTTATCGAGAAACAATATCAATTTCTGCGAGCGAAGCCGCGGGGAAAAGCTAGTGTGTAATAAAAATGAAGTTGTAAAGTGAAATAGTTATTACTGATCTTAATTTTAAGTAGTCTGTAATGTGGTAAAATTAAATGAAAATTAACCATTATATGATGTTTTAATATTGAAAGTAAACTTTGGGTAATGATGGGTAAAAAAATTACAGTTAAAACACTAAAACTGAACAACTGATTTTAACTAAACTAAAAATTAACTCTAATTAAAAAACATTGCCGATAGTGGCTTGCTTTGACAATAAAACCAATGTAGTAAACAAAATCAAACCATGCGACATTTAAAAACGAGACTCAACAAATACAAACGCAACATAAAAAAACAGACTGTCATCTCAGAACACATCCACGAAACTGGTGACAACGTAGATTGGGAAGCCACTACGATATTAAATAATGAAATCAATTACAAAGAACGCTTCATTTCAGAGATGATATATATTAAAAAAAAAAAACAATGGTTAAATAAAAATACTGATTCAGAAAACTTAAGCAAAATATATGATGAACTTTTATTTAATTAATTGTTCCAAAAAATTACATTTTCGTTTGTTAACCAACACATGAGCTACAAGTAATGATTAACTTTAACAGTATAAACCATATTTTAGGTTAATTGATTGTCTTTTAATTATTTATTTAATTTATTTAATTGTCTTTATGTTACTAATTAACTAATCTGTTGTCAAAAATTTCACCTATCTTATTTAGTAGTTTGACAACTGTCGGTCAAAGCAGACCACAGTGGGCCGTGTTTCTTAATTAGAAATAATTTTTAGTTTAGTTTAAATAAGTCGTTCAGTTTTAGTTTTTTATCTGTAATTTTTTTTACCCAATATGACCCAAATTTTATTCTCAAAATGCCAACAGTCATCTAATTGTTAATTTTCATTTACAATTAAAGCTTCTACTTTTTCACCTTACTACGTTACAGGCTACTTAAAATTAAGGTCAGTAATAACCTTAAGAGGTATTAGAAAGAATACGAGATAGGTTAGTAGCACACTTTCTCAGGCATGAAGGTCTAGTCAGAGACATATTAGAGGCAGAAAGTAGAGCTAGACCTAGATTAGATTATTGTTCGAAAATAGTTAAGGATGTGGGATGTGCTAGTTTTAGGGAAATGCGAAGATTACCTCAGAATAGGAAGGAGTGGAGTTGCGTGTCCAACCAGTCAGACTGAAGACCTTATGATGAATAACTTTTTAATTTCGCAACTTAATTTTTATTACAGATTTATGTCATCAATTTTTACTAGATTGATAAGGTTAACCTTAACCTTTTAATCAATAAGCACGTTTGAATGGAAAGAATCCTTTAAATTTACCCAAGTTATATAGGATTTCATTGACAAATATTTTAAATATACAGATGTATTGTATATATACATATGTAGTACAATACAAAAAGCATCATTAAAATTGGTTCACGATCGCCGAAGAATTGAGAACCACCTATTCTTTGAAATCGGGGGATAATTGAATACGTTCAAAAGAGCTATATTAAAATTATTGACATCCAGCTGTTTTATTTGGATTTTATAATCTTATATTTCGAAATAGTTTAATAGTTAATTTAATTGAATCGTGTATGTGAAAATGGAAAACTACTCTATTTTGCTAATAAATTTCTGTAAAGTTCATCTTGTCCAATTTTATTGTTTTGGAATCAGTGCCGTATCTATACATGGCCTTAATAACTGTGGTCCATTGGAATTACCTTCTGGCGTTTTCTTCACAACTGCAGTGAGCATTACCAAAGGCGATAAACTAACGGTTGAAGTTATGTTACGTGTCTCTCGATAATGACTGGTCTTTCAACTTTTTTTGTTTTCATGGGAAAATCTTCAAAAGACAATCACCCGTCCGCACGATTAGGTAGTGTCGAATTTCCGAGGAAGCGATCTTAGGATCTACCGGCTAAAACCTTTCTAACTGAGACCGTTTTAAGATCATTTTTTCTCCTTTCAACTTAAAAAAAAATATGGGAGCTTTATTCCCACCAGCCACTAATACTGCAGGTAGGACAGTCCCTCCGGACTGCGCCGGAACGTAGGGCGGAAGGTCCTCTTCAGCCTCCTTTCAGGAATCGTAGGAATGGGTGGGTGGGTGGTGGTTCTGACGGGAAAGTGAGACGGCCGAAATGAAGACAGAAGAGAATGAAAGATTGCAGCATTTACCTAAGTGACCCAAAGAAACCACAGAAAAACTTGGACCAAGGCAGACGGACCCGAAATTGAACTGACGTCCTGCCGAATGTCAAGCAATGGTTTAAACCTCTAGGTCATGCCGTTCGGTTTCTTTCAATTGAAGTGACTGCTCTATTTATACCATCCTGCGTTGGTGTAAGCGGCTGGGGCTTAGACGTCACAGATACGCAACGTGGGTACACTTCCAGTTCTGATCGAGCAACCTATTTCGTCTATCGTATTGAAATTGTCTGGTGTTCCCTTGTAATTCTAGGAAAGAAGCGCTGGATTTTATTTTGAACTTTTACAGCTTGTGAAAATGATTTGCTGTAAGTGCGTCTTAAGCAACTGCTGATTGATCTGTTTATCTTAATCTACAGTTCCTTTTGTGCTTCATAACTCTGGTGTCAATGCAACGTTTAGTTCTACCGTTGTAGACCGAGCCACAACTTCATGGAATTTTGTATATTCCAGGTGCTGATAAATAAATGGTTTCTTTTGTCTTTGGCCGATCTCAGAAGTTGTTGCATGGTTTGAGTTGTCTTAAAGACCGTTTTGATATTTTTTTCCAAAATCCTACCGATTTTGCCCGTGACCTTTTTTATATAACACATACGCTCCACAGATTCTTTTTCAACTTCATTTTTACGGTATTTAGGGTTCATCGGGTGAAGTATCCTACCTATTTGCAACAAAAAGTTCTTTCGAAGTATTTTAACTTATTGACATGACAACGTCTTATAATTCGATGCAGCCGGCTGTACGCACGAAAAAACATGACTCATGCGGCGTTACCTCGCTCTAAGGCGTTCCATTTAAGGCTTGAAGTGCAAACGAGAACGCGGAACGAGCGACAAAGAGGCATAATCGGCCTCCGCGTTTGGCAGCGTTCGACATCTATCTCTCTCTCTTACTTTAGTGAGCGATGCGTCCGCGTGGACAGCTGCTATACAATAATACATTTCCATTTGCCTCCTTCTCTATATCCATACAAAATATCTATCAAACAAATAAAATTAAAATTTACTTTTGAAAAATGAAACCATTCCATCAGTATTTTCTTATGACGTTGTCACGTTCAACTATCGTCGTAAACCGACTTTACAGACAACCGATTTTTTTTATTCAATACCTTAGGATCGTAAATACTTTTAGCTGTTGTAGACAATGTCTGGATCATGCCTTTCTTGTCTAGGACGATAATTGGACGCTTTACCGGTCGGTGTGTGTGAGTTTTCTGTATACAGTATGTATGTATGAGTCTTCCATTAGAATGTCTTCATACCAGCATATCTAGGAATGGTAAGCATCCGTCTTTTTCTATTTCAGTGGTGAATTGGATCTTCTGATTTACAACAAAGGTATCATCCACAAATTGATAGCAGCTTTTTGGTTTCTTCTGCCGAATCCAGCGCTTTTTGTTCAAAGAACGCTATCACCGTACTAAGTGGGCTATCCATTGTCACCTCTTCAGTTTCATTATAATTATTATTCTGCTGGAAGTAAGTTGTGTTTAGGCAATTTATGAACTACCTAGCTATGTCATCAGGAAGTACTCTTTCAATCTTCTCTATTGGTTAGTGAACAGCGAAACTACGTTCGAAGCATTCAAAAATGTCTTTGTTTGTCAAGTTTAATGACGTTAGCTTCTCAATGAAATCAATACAGATTGATTTTTCAGATAAGATCTCCTATGGTAATTACAGTAGGTCTGAAGAGGCTTCTGATTTTTTCAGGTTGTTCATGTTTTCAGTTACGAATGTCTATTCCTTATGAAGCCTATTTGCTGTCTTCAGTATCTGTTGTGTTGGGTCTCGTGTTAGCTTTTTGAAGATGATAGGGTCCGTTATCGTCCTGACTTTATCGTCATAATCATCAGTTGCCGTGATTACAGTTACACTATCTTAGCTGGTAATATAAGAAGTCTCTTGTCTTCGTTTAGAGCTTTTAGGGTCTTACATTCACTGAAAGTAAGATTGTTCCTTGGTTGTTTAGCTCGTTGTAAGATGCGTGATGTTTCTGTTCTAATTTTTTTAGGTTTACGTGATGGCAGAAGTCGGATCCTACTGTCAACGTTTGCAATGATGCGAGGTTTCACAGGAACTGTTGCAAAACGCGTTTAAACGCCTGTACAGGAAGAACATATCTAGATTGGTCAATAGAATTGGAAAAACTATGCAAGAGGAAAGTGCAGCTGCTCAGTTCGCTAACCTTCTTATTGAGATGTCGAGACACCAAAATAGCTCCGAACTTTTTAAGATTTAAGAAGTTCTTTAAGTCACAGCAAGCTAAACGCATCTGTAACAGCACTAAGCGGGCTCTCTGACGTGAAAGGATACATGAGAATTATCTACCAATATACAGCTCTCAACCTAATGCACTGGAGTGCCTGGGAAAAACTAGACCGATTGACATTCGAACAAATGGCTATAACTGAAGTCATCGCAACAATCCACCTGAAGAAAAAGTTCGATGCATTTGAAAAGAGTAAGAGAACTTTTAGATCCCAATGATAAAGAACCTGAAGATCACTTTAGGAACGTCCTAAAAAAGGGAGGCAAGTCTGCCACAATGCCAGCCAACGTTCTCGTGGAGAACATCATTGCAAACGTTCGGAGTAGTATCCGACTGTGTCACCATATGAAGCTGATCAAATAAGCACTATGAGAGACCCTACCTACAAAATCGCTAGATACTTGGCTGAATCTTTACAACCTAAGATTGATAACACGGACATCTTTATCAGGGACTCAATACATTTTGTTAAGCATAAAGCCAATAAAGTTGACAGACACAGATACTCTTGTAAACTTCGATGTAGTTTCACTGTTCACTATAGTACCAATAAAAAAATCTATGGGACAGACCGAAAGAGTATTTCCGAATGACATAGTCAGGCTATTCTGGAAAAGTGAATTTTATCTGATAGAATGGCAACGGGTAGCCCACTAAGTCTGGTGACAGTCAACTACTTTGTGGAGTTTTCTGAACAGAAAGTGCTGGAGTCGGCAGTGAAGAAACCCCAGATCCAGACTATCCACAAGAGCCAAAAGGATTTGTAATCATAAGGAATTGAGTAATGCACTAAAACACTTGAAAATAACTTTCGCTGGAATGACTACAATAACCAAGAAACATGATAATTTCTGAATATGCATTTACAGAAGGACGCCAAATTTGGTGTGAACCACTAAATACGTATTACGTAGAGGTTGTAGGTTACAACTAACGCTTCATTATTTGAATTAAAAAGGAAGCCTTTGAAATCTTTAAACATCCAGGCAATTTCAATAGGAGTGCCCTACTAGAATTCCATCAAAGCAGGATGGTATAAATAGAGCAGTCACTTCATTGTAGAGAATTGACTCGCGCGAGTGCTCACCCATCACATCAGAAGTTGCTCCAAATATCTTCTACATTTTCTCTCCTAAGCACTCCCGTCTACTTTCTACACTTCACCCTTTACCCAATTAAATCCTCTTCCGACTTTCTTCCCGGAGATGTATAACCTTCGGGTTGATCTCTCCACTCGAGGAAGAGTTTTAGTCGGTAAAAATTCAACACTACCTTTTTAAGATTTCTCCTCCTCGACAATAACCTAAACAAAAAAGATTGTCGAGAGATTCCCCACTCGACCTTCCAACTTCCAGTCTTCCTACTGACAGCAATATTCACAGACTCTCTCTGTCTCCAGTGCTCTCCACTACCTAGTCCTGTAGATCTTGTCGGCATTCACGAGCGAACTAAAATCATCATCCAAAACTTCGCCCCCTTGACCGGTTTCTTGACCATCTGATACGAAATAACTTCCTCCCTGACTTTCAACACGGTTTTGCAGCAAGCCTTCGATAAAGATCTCATCTCCAAGTCCATCGCCCTCAACATTTTCTAATCGGGGCTATCACATCCTTCCTCTACGACAGAACCTATTTTAACAGGAAAGAAAGCTAAGCTCATCTATATAAAATATAATATTGATGCTACCCATACATCCCGTGTGTTAGAAGACATGTTCTTTACAAAAGATATATGTACAGTTTCTCTCTGGTTATTATCCGATGTCTTAACTATTGAAATGTATAGTTTCACACGCTTACTGAAGTAGACGCTGGATGGGTGTAAGCCGCTTTAGAAGTAAAATTACGATTTGGATAAAATCAATAAACGAATTAAATGGTCTTAGCCTAATTGTAACCGAATTAAACTCAGCTTATTAATTTGATGAATGTCGTTATTTATTCACCGACTTTAAGTTTGTGAGGATGACGCTACAAGTAACTTTTTGTTATTATAACTTGTTAGGGGGCTTGTTAATGACAAAATTGTTGAATAGTCTTGTTACGGCTTTTCAGTTGCGTCTGATGTACCTGTTTTAGATGTTTCTAGACAGTTAACAAAATGGTGGGAAGTCTTATGTTGAGGCACGAGCATTCCTAGAAGAAGATCTTGTGATTCTCCTCATAAAGAAATTATTAGTGCTGCCGTTTTTTCTGAATTTCAATTCAATTTCTGTTTTAAACTGCTTCAGGTAAACGAACCACGAGGTGTTCTCATCAACGTTGGAGGTGTAATTTTTTCTGCATTTGAGCCGGAATTGTCAGTATTCGCAGCAGAGAGTAGTCATAACTTTTCAACCTCTTCGTTCATGATTCACGTCTCCACCATATTTTCCAATTTTGCATACAGCTTAATATCTCTTTATTTAAACTTGTACCTTTTTGTACTTGTACCTTTTCTGTATTTATTTCCCCTTCTTCTATCTCTTTTCCATCTCATTTCTGATATTATTTACCTTTTCCTTTATTCTTTTATTTATTGCTTTTTGTACATTTTCTGTCAAAAATCTTAACTAGAATTGTAACGATAGGAGACGAAATATTAGAAGAAGTGGCTGATCTTAGGTATCTAGGAAGTAAGATAAGTAAGGACGGAGGGAGTAGTAGGGATATAAAGCAGAGGATAGCGCAGGGTCGAGTCCCCTTTAATAAAAAAAGGTTACTTTTATGTTCGTGAATGATTAATTTAGAAGCTGTATATTTGGAGCGTAGCACTGTACGGGTGAGAAACATGGACGGCGAGCGCGGCGGAAAGTAAAAGGTTAGAAACGTTCGAAATGTGGTGTTATCGGCGAATGATGAGGATACCGTAGATAGAGAAGGTTCCAAATGAAGAGATATTAGAAAGAACAGGAGAATAGAGAACTATGGAAGTCAATGAGAAATAGGTAAGGCAGGTTGATAGGGTTGCTTGGAATGTCTATTCAGAAACATATTATAGGCAGAAACAGGAGTTAAGGGGAGTAGAGGTAGACCTATATTAGATTACCGTTCGCAAATAGTTAAGGATGTGGGATGTGGGATGTTGTTTATTTCTATTGTCGTTTATTATTTCTCCATTTTAATGTTATCATGCACCACCTTTAATTCTTTGCTTTCATTCATACTTGTCATTTTTCCATTCGTTGAGTTACGTCGACTTGCCTTTTCCCATTGTTTGTTTCATTTTAGTCGTCGTTGCCATTATAGCTTTTATTTGCTTCCCCATTTTTGTTCCGGTACTCTTGATTGAAATAGGCATGAAATACATCGACTTCTTCTAGAAAGCTTTGTGAAATGCTTTTCCAATGATGTACGACTTGTGGGATCCATGGAATCTTCCAGAAAATTCGTGGATACAATGATGTTGGGTTTGTCATGGTAATCCACAATCAGTAAAAATGTCTAGAACATTAGCCAATAGAACGTTATCAAATTAAATCGCTTCTTCGCTCTTGTTATTTTCCCTTCAGTAGCCTCGTAAGTACAAGTAGAACTGTCCTGTTCCAACCTCGCAGCAGCTATTCATGATGTTTCAGTTTGTTCTGGAAAGATTTCAGAAGGTGGTCTCTTGAGACTCGAGCCATTTTTATAACTATCGCAATGTCGGCAACCCAGTTATAACCCTCCTGACGCTTCATCACGTATGGTTACCAACATGTGACAATACCAACTTCAGATGTTTCACTAATATATTTATGATTTCGATACTTATACGCATTTTATTTGTCAACTTTTGTAATGATAAAATTTTTGTATTTGCTTTTAAATGATTTTCTTTAACATTATTGTAATAAGATACTTGCATGTTTCGGTAAAATTACTAAATTTTTTTAATTTTAAAAAAATGTTCTTCCAGTTGTGTACAATTTAATATCAAGAAATTGGTGCATCACTGAACAATTTACACACCTCGAAGGTAAAATAACTGAACGATAGCATCAATATGCACTAACAAATATATTGCTTTTCAATAATCTTCAGTGCTTAATTGCGAGCACTACAGTAATGTTTTGTAACGTTTGCTATTGTGCGACTTATAATAATAATATCCACTCAAGTTTATCTGATAATTATATCTTGAGAATTTCAATTTAATGAATTAGCAAAGCAAAAAAATTTTTAAATCGTTTATCTAATTTTAATATTATTAAGTATAAGTACATATTTATATGAAATTTCTATTACCCATTTACTTCTATAAATACTGTGTATATTTGACATTTGACCCGCATAAATAAATGTAAACAAATAAGATATAAATAAGTGCACACCACGATCACCTAAGGCGAATATCACGGCAACGAGAGCGGTAGCATTGATCCCCAAACATTCCGAAATACAGTCTGATTTATGGACACGGGTCTAGCGAAAACGAATCAAAAATTTATAGTGGAGATGGAATTGGAAGGCCTCAAGGAAAGTAAAGCAGTTCCGTTGGTTAGTATATAAAATCTTCACCAGTGGCAGACATTCGCTTTTAATAACAATTTAAGTTAGATTCGTGACCGTTACTATTAAATTATGTAGTTTTTTCCAGGGTGGCGGTCAAATAAGTACACAACTATACGTTTTTGTAACTTTTCGGTTTATTCAACCATCTTCAGACTAGTGAAGTGTTACTGCTTGTACACAGATGTTAACAACTGCACTGTTCAACATGATAGAATGTTTAAGAATAAGTTAATATTAGTGTACAAGCAGTAACACTTCAAAAGTCTGAAGATGGTTGAATAAACCGAAAAGTTACAAAAACATACAGTGGTGTAATTATTTGACCGCCTCCCTGGAAAAAACTACATAACTTAATCATCATCATCATAAGGTCATCAGTCCTAAGACTGGTTGGACACGTACCTCCACTCTTTCCTACCTTGAGCTAAACTTCGCTTTTCCCTAAAACTAGAACAGCCCACATCCTTAACTATTTGCGAACAGTCATGTAATCTAAGTCTACCCCTACCCCTCCGAACTCCTGTTTCTGTCACTAATATGTCTCTGACATAACTTAATAACAATTCAAAAACATGTTTTGGGTCAGTGTCAGTGAGGTTGAAAACAGTTAAGTCAGTTAAAATTGGAATTTAATTTCTTTATGGATCACTTAAACTGTCAATAAAAAACTCAACACGATAACAAATATTACTTGTGAAACAAATAAATAAAAATACCGAGGGAAAATATTCGAGCCGATAACTTATCCAAAAGAGGCCCACAAACAACAAAGGTCCAAAATATAAAATCTGTAATAGCATAAACATAGATACAAAAATTAGACAAACCGACAGAGATCTGATAAGACATCCTTCTAACTATTTTAATCCTGAGCAATAATCGACGTCTCACGGAGCAGTGAGATCTCAAAGTCTTCCCGCAATACTCATTCCGACCAGTCATCCACACATCCACTCAGCCAGGTCTGCAGTCATCCCCTCTTCGTCGCTGCTACGTCATACTCTGAGAGTTAGTGCCTCGTTCAGGAATGTAGCACTTACTAAATTTTCCACACATAGCTTGTTAACATCATCATAAGGTCGTCAGTCCTAAAACTAATTGAATACGTACCTCCACTGTTTCCTATCCTGAGCTAAACTTCGCATTTCCTTAAAACTAGAACAGCCCACATCCTTAACTATTTGCGAACAGTAATCTAATATAGGTCTGCCTCTACTCCCCTTAACTCTTGTTTCTGTCGTTAATATGTCTCTGACAAGACCTTCATGCCTGAGAAGGTGTCCTACCAACCTATTCCGCCTATTTTTTATTTACTTCCACTCTGCTATGCTATTCTTTCTAATACCTCTTCATTTCTAACCTGCTCTATCCACGTTATCCTCATCATTCGCCTATAACACCACATTTTGAACGCTACTAACCTTTTCTTTTCCACCGCGCCCACTGCCCATGTTTCGCACCTGTACCCGTACTGTGCCGTGCTCCAAACATCACCTTTAACAACCTTTTTCGAATTTGTAATTTAATCGTTCGCAAGCATAAAAGTGACTTCTTTTTATGAAAGGCGGCACGACCCTGCGCTATCCTCTGCTTTATGTCCCTACTACTCCTTTCGTCCTGACTTATATGAGTTCCTAGATACCTAAAATTAGCCACTTTTTCTAATCTTTCGTCTCCTATCTTTATATTCGCTCCTTTACTACTTTTTTTCCTTTGCATACCAGTATTTTTGTTTTACATTTATTTATTTTCATACAATACTGTTTTGTCAATACCGCTTTCATTTTATTTAAAGCTATCTCTAACTCCTCCTTGCTAGATGGTAATACTGCTATATTATCTGCGAATCTGAGCATACTTATCTTTTGTCCCTTTTTATTTATCCCTATAGTTGCATTGTCTTTAATGATATTGATCGTTTGTTCCTTATATCTCTGTAATTCATCCCTAAATTTTTATGTTTATTTAACGTCTTGTCCCATTTAGTATGACAAAAGCTTCTTTTAAATCTACAAATAGTATGTACGGGCTCTTTCCTTTTTCTATCGTTTCCTCTATTGTTACCTGTAAAGCTAGAATGGCCTACCATGTTCTTCTATTTCTTTTAAACCCAAATTGATCTTCCCTTCATAGTTCTTCCCCCCTTTCTTGCATCCTTCTCTGTACAATTCTAGTTAAGGTTTCTGACGTAGGGTTAGTTGATTTAACTTTTAGAAATTTTAACACAATTTTAATTGGTGGTTGAAGCCTTGGCTTTGTACCTTTTCCCGTTTACAAATTAGAATTCTCTGACTACGAGTTGGCTTTTACTGGACCCTTTGGATACAGAGCCCTCTACGAAATCAAAGGAAGAGAGACAATTTATTTCATAATTTATCAGTATGACTCTGCAATATCCTTCGTCTCTTTTATCCGTTAAAAATGTAATTAAAAAAGAAACGGTATGGAACTTCATTTAAGAAATTTTTTAACCCAGAATCATAAATTCGCGTTTATTAAATGGCTACGTGGTTTCTTGTAACTTTTCTTACAGGTACTTCAATACCATTTTCAGCAAATTTTACGTATAATTAGCATAAATTAATTAACTTTCTGCGGGAAGTTATGGCAATGGGCCCGATTTTGTAAATCTTTAATTTTACAATATCTCCACGTTTCAAGGTCCCTGTAGATTTTAACGCTATAGGTTTTAAGTGGATGTGTGTATGTTTTCGTGTCTACTTGCGTTGGGAATTATTTTTTGTCTCGATTATTTCGAGAACGAAAGATGATATCGACGTGGGACCAATTGTATTCGACACAATCAGGCAACTTAAAATTGAAAAGGTTTTCAGTAAAATCGGTCTAGCCATTTTTTTGACGTGACAACGTCTTATAATTCGATGGAGCCGGCTGCACGCACGAAAAAACATGACTCATGCGGCGTTATCTCGCTCTGAGGCGTTCCATTTAAGGCTTGAAGAAATATCTATCAAACAAATAAAATTAAAATTTTCTTTTAAAAATTAAACCATTCCATCAGTATTTTCTTATGACGTTGTCACGTTCAACTATCGTCAGTAAACCGACTTTACAGACAACCGACTTTTTTTGTGAAGAATTAAAAAATTAGAAAAAAGGTAAACTAGCTGAATTTTGTAATATAAACTTCATACTAGGTATTTTTTAATGCAGAATCCGAGCATTTTTTGAATAATATTATTGTTATTGAATGTTAAGCACATTTGTATAAAAATTATGAAGAAAAGTATACAAATACGTAGCAATAATACAATAATAGAGCAGATGGTATTTTTTTATTATTTCTACTAGAAAATTAGTCCTGTGGACCTCCCGATCGTACCCAGATCGCTTCTTTTCTATGTTGTATCAGTTGCGTTTGTTGTACCATATTAAATATTAAAGATTATTACGTTTTTGGCCAATAACTCCTTACATGGGAATTTAAATTTAGCCAATGAACAGACAGTTTGCTTAAGTGCCCACTCTCTTTGTAATTAGATAGTAGATATAAATACGCTGGCATTTATTTTTAATTGATTTATTTAGCAATGCGGCATGGTTAAATCCGGTTTTGGATTATAAAGTCAAAATTGTAAATCCTTCTGTACAAACAGTGCATAAAGTTTGTCTTGCTCTCCTTTTCTATATTACTGCTACATGAATCATTATAAAACGCAGTGATGTTCCCAGGTTTTTATTCACATATTAAGTAATTAGATTTTTAAAATAGTTCTTCAGTCATCAAAAATATCCACCGTTATTTTTTTCTTCAGTAAAATAATGTATCACCTTGAAGACGATCTCTTGCTCAAACTTATGTAAATGAGATGTTCCTCAATTTTAAAAACGTAACGTGAAAACGCACAAGCAATAACGAAAAATAGCAATAAACAATTTTTCTAAAGCAACAAGAACTCTCGTGAACACTCGAAAGGCAGATGTGGTATGAGATAATATTTGTAAATAAAAGTTTAAAAATCGATCTCTATTAACAGATCTATCAATCTGTTTAAAATTACCAAAATTTCCCTAAAGTAATGATAACATAATATTTATAACAGTATAATTGTAACCTTCTTGAAAACTAAATTATGCGAGTAAAAGCTTGTGAACGCCACTGATATTTATGAACATTCAAGCAGCAAAACAGCTGGAAAAAAGAGAAAAACCTTATACACTGCTTGTGTGTGCTTGAAGAGAAAAATGCAGATACAAATAGTACCTGCTCCGATTAACCAAAAAAGGCTAGGGTATCCTTCTCTTTCACCTAGTAGGTAAAGGGGCCAGTTGATTTGCTCTGCTAGTATCTAATATGCAACAAAGCAAAAGATTTACAACTATAACATTATAATTAAAAGTCGGCAAAATTAAATTAAGCAGATTATAGACGACTCTTTGGTATTCGCGCCTACAGGAGGAGACCTGTTTTCCTGAAAACTATCCTAAGCGACTGAACTCGCAAAATTTTTTGAACAAAACGTAACACCCCTAAACAGCTTTTAACTGCATTTTTTGGAATTATATTGTGTACTTTGCCATTCATATGATAAGATTCCTGAAAGCATTTGTGTGAATTTTTTTAGACTACATCATATTTTTCAAAAGGTCTTGGCGCCATTTAATGATTATAGTTAGCAGAATATCATCATGTTCGGTCAACCCTTTCCTAGTATCTAGGCATCCTTAAAACGGTAAGAAATGTTTTTTATAAAGCTTTACATGTAAAGATAAAGAATTATGTGTCATCATTAACAATAACACGCTCGCATTGCTCGCAAGTCGACTTAGAAGACAGTCATTGGGTAATTGCGGTTGTTCAGCCAGGTTAAATTCAAATTGAATTCGTAGATGAATCCCCTATAGCGAGCAACGTGATGAACGCAAAATTTCAAGCTTCCTGACATCTGTTTGGGCTGTGCTTTGATTATATTCCACACTTTCAATCCCTTTTTCACTCCTTCAGGGTTGAATTTTAAAAAATATATTCTTAGTTTTATGTTGTATGAGTATCCAGGCCCAAAAGGTATATTCTTTTATATGTACATTGAATATACTCATACAGAGTCTCTCACGGTGATCACCCACTAGAATATTTCGGAAAATACTTCGATTTAAAATTTGAAAATTTGCATAATGGCTATCTTAGGTATACTCTCCTCAATTAAAATAACAAGTATGTACGTTGTCACCAACATTATTTTAAATGGAATACCCTGTATAGTATGACAGTTCTAAATTCTACTTATGATTATAGGTAAACTTTCATAAGGCTTTCCTACTTCTAAAATTTACCGTTTTGGAGATATTAATTTTTTCTTTTTTAAGCAGCACAGAGTAGTAGGTAGCGAAAACGTATGTCTAGTACGAAAGCTGGAGCAACAATATTCTCAGGAGAGAATAGCTATACCCTCAAGCTTCCTGTCCATATTTTCAAAGTGTATTTAATTTTAACAAATGTCTTAGCAAAACTTCAAAAGCAATAAGTTAATTGTTGTTACTCAAACAGTCATACTGAAGTTTAGTAACTAAATATTTTGATCCTGAATGCCAATTATTGAATATTATTTTTATTAAGAATAAGAAATGAAAATATTTATATTATTACTATTTACAAAGGTCAACAAATAAAAACTTAGTAGAATTGAACTACAGGGAAGCTACTAAGCAAAAAAACCTGCCAGGGGCAATTGCCTCACGGGTGGTATTTTATTTCATCAAATATTTAAATTGATCCCTTTTTCTAAAGATACATCTAAATTCAAATCCCACACGAAATAATAATAATATTTCATCATCATCATAAGGTCGTCAGTTCTGATTGGACACGTACCTCCACTCTTTCCTATCCTGAGCTAAACTTCGCATTTCTCTAAAACTAGAACATCCTACATCCTTAACTATTGCGAACAGTAATCTGATCTAGGTCTACCTCTACCCCACCTAACTCCTGCTTCTGCCACTAATATGTCTCTGACTAGATCTTCATGCCTGCGAAGGTGTCCCACCAACCTATCTCGTCTATTTTTTATTGACTTCCATAGAGTCCTCTGTTCTTCTATTCTTTCCAATACCTCTACATTTCTAACCTTTTCTACAAACGTTATCCTCATCATCCGCCTATAACACCACATTTCGAACGCTTCTAACCTTTTCTTTTCTGCCGCGCCCACTGTCCATGTTTCGCACCCGTACAACGCCGTGCTCCAAACATACACCTCTAACAACCGTTTTCGAATTTCTAAATTAACCGTTCGCGAGCATAGAAGTGACTTCTTTTTATTAAAGGCGACACGACCCTGCGCTATCCTCTGCTTTATATCCCTACTATTCCTTCCACCCTGACTTATCTGACTTCCTAGGTATCTAAAATCAGCCACTTATTCTAATTTTTCGTCTCCTATCTTTATATTCGCTCTTTCCCTACTTTTTCTTCCCTTGCATACCAGTATTTTAGTTTTACTTTTATGTATTTTCATACAGTACTGATCTGTCAATACCGCTTCCATTATATTTAAAGCTATTTCTAGGTCCTCCTTGCTAGATGTTAATACTGCTATATCATCTGCAAATCTAAGCATACTAATCTTTTTGCCTTGCACATCTATCCCTACAGTTGTACTGTCTTAATGATCTTGGTGGCGTCTTCGATGTATAGATTAAAAAGTAGCGGTGACAGTGTGCATCCCTGTCTGACTCCCTTCCTAATATTTACTTCTCTACGTTGCATTCCTAGCTCTATAATTGCCTGTTGCTCTTTATACAAACTAAGTATCACTCTTCTATCTTTGTAACTCATCCCTACATTTTTAAGTATATTTAACATCTTGTCCCATTTAACATTGTCAAAAGCTTTCTCTAAATCTACAAATCCTATGCACGCACTCTTTCCTTTTTCTATCGTTTTCTCTGTTGTTACCCGTAAAGCTAGAATGACCTCCCGCGATCCTTTATTTCTTCTAAAGCCAAATTGATCTTCCCCTTATGATTCTTCCGCCCTTTTTTCCATCCTCCTCTGTACAATTCTAGTTATGATTTTTGACGCATGAGAAGTTAAGTTAAGAGTTAAGCTAATTGTTCGAAATGTCTCGCATCTATCCGCGCCCGTCTTCTTAGGTAATGTTATTACTACGTTCCGTTTATAATCCTCTGGGACTTTCCCCGTTTCGTAAATGTGACTAACTGGCTTAAACATACGATCTCTAACCTCTTATCCTGCATGTTTTAGAATTTCCCCCTGTATCCCATCTACACCTGGCGCCTTATTATTCTTCAAACTTTTTAATGCTATATCAAACTCTTATCTCATTATGGGATAACCAAGCTCATCTATCTCCACACTATCTTCCTTCTCTAATATATCTCCTAACTCACGACCTGCGTATAGGTTCTCTAAATATTCTTTCTACCTATTTGCCTTTTCCTCATTTTCTATCAAGATGACCCCTGCTTCGTTTCTTATATTATTACTACTGTTTCCTACATCTCTAAAATTACTTTTAATTATATTATACGCCTCATCGGTTTTCCCTACTTCAAACTTTTCTTCTACTTCTTTACACATCCTATCAATCCACTGTTGCTTAGCTGCCCTACACTTCCTAATTATTTCCCACTTTATAGCTTTATATCTTTTTGTCCTTCGTCGCCTGTCCTGTTTTTGTATTTCCGCCTTTCGTCTATTAATTCTACAATCTAATTTGTTATCCAGGGTTTCCTACTTTCGTTTTGTTTTAGACCTAGTATATCTGTAGCTGCTGACTTTAGGCACGTTTTAATGCAATTCTATTCTGTCCGGTTGCCTTCCACATCGCAGTATTGTGCATCAGAGTGACATACCGATCCTCATGATCTCTGCCACCCTGAGTACTGAAAGAGCCGCTGCCCTCTTTCAAGGACTTGTCTTAGTCTGGTGTCTCTTTAAGAACCCCTCCATTATGGTTGAACCTATGGTCCGGCTCCCTAAAACATCGAAACTCGCAAGCCGATTCACCCACTCTAGTTTGTACAAGAGTTTCGTCAAGGTTCAAGTCCCGTCGGATCGGTTAAATAATATTTAACATTTTAATAATTCCTATAAGTTCAGTAATATTGCTCACCCCTTAGAATTCCAGAAGAATTATATAAATTACTGTGTAATTGCAAGGATTTGCGGAATGTGCGGCAGAATTCCAAGATTCTCCTTTATTTACATGGATTTATCTAAACTAAAAAGAATTGTTCATGGAATATACAGATTATTTTCACTTTTACGTCAACAGTTTACCCCTAGGGAAAAATTTAAGAGCACACATTTTGTCATAATAGTCATAGTAAAATTTGTTTTGTCTGATTATTTAGTTCACCTTCTACAGCTAAAATTGAATGCTTACGTATTCCATCGGGTGCCTTGAAACTAGGCGGATCTCATTTGCCTGTGTTTGACCCACGATTAGTTACTATTGTAATAAGGGCGTTATATGTAGTACGTGTCTTCATCAACGCGCCTGCAGTACTTTCTGACGGTATTACAATCAACATAGGGCTGCCGTCACCTAAATTGCCGACGCCGGATAAACACGGCAAAATATGTTTTTTTCCCCGGACACCTCTGAAAAAATATTATCCATCGTTATGATTTTTTAATTTTTATTCATTTATACACCTTGTTATTAAAATTGAATTAAGTACGTATCTAACCGCAACAAATAATAGACATTTTTAATATAATGAAACACTCATTCTAAAGTAATATGGTAACAAAAATAATTAGAAATAAAAAAGAATTTTTTTAGCATTAATCAAATTATTATATGATACTACTAACTAATAACTAACTAACTATAATACTTTATAATTTTAAAATAAACCACGCCAATGATATTTTCAGTCATCTAGTTAGGTAGCCAAATCCCTATAATATTTGT